>NW_027192385.1:758987-957904 GCF_041956645.1 Rasamsonia byssochlamydoides | reverse complement strand
CCTGGGCTCTTTTTGTGTCATTCTTCATCACTGCCACGTTGATCTTCGCTACCTTTTTATGCTGCATTCTTCTGCTGCGTGGTTGAGTGCGATCTTAAAGGTACTGGATAGGGACATGAGAAAACAGGCGCGCTATGTCGTCAGATGTCTAGCCGAGCAGGCTCTCAGGAGTGTACTGCCTTCTGTATTGATTCCTCAGTTGCTTTTAAGGGTGTGACAGACCTTTTGCTTTCTTTCACTTGGCGAGAAATTCATTTGACTGTCCTTATAGTAAACACAAAATTTGTTTTCTAGCCTTGACAATTAGAGGATAATGAGCCTTCCCGTTTCTTTCGCTAGATGGTAAATGATGGACATTAGCGGATATACGGAGTAAAGTGCTCGAAAGGATATTCCCCAAGCGAACGGTATAGATCAAATTGATGAGAGATTTTCCAGCGCGGTATCTAATCCATTATCTTTTTCAGATTAGATCAGTTATCTCTAAAGAGTATCGATATCTGTAGATTTGGTCGATTCGGATTAAGGTCTGGGTGGAGCTCCGATATTTTGCGTTGTTTGTCATGCTAACTCACGTGACTACACAAACTGCAACTGCGGATGCACCAACAAACTGTACGAAAAAGTTTCTTCCTTGCTTTCCTTTCTTCCTCATTCTCCCAAGGGTGCTTGAGCCCTCCTGGTCAGCACCACTTCGAGCCCTGACTTTATTAACAATTCAATTAACAATCCAATTGATTCTTTTTCACGCTTCTGTATTATATTTCTGATTTTTTTTAAGACTAATTACCTTTTCCCATCCTGCACCTCTCACCATGCCTCCCCGGATAAACACCTCTCGGGTCTCCAATTCTCTCCTCCCCTACCTATCCTCTTCCTCAACTTCCTCCTCTTCCTCATCCTTCTCTCTACTTCAGAATCCCTCTCATCCTTCTTCTCTAGTATCAAACTGCAAGTCACAATGCTCTCAACGCCCCTTCTCATCATCCTTCAACCCTCAAACCCGACTACGGAGAGCCATGTTCGAGTGGTTGAATGGAGAGGGCGCAGCATTGAAGCATCACATTCCCGGTAGCACCAATTATCTAACCGATCTCAAAGAGCGGAATAGTGCGGCCAGGGCCCAGGAGAATGCCTCGAAAGAGTCATCATCCGACGCCAGCAGTGGAGAAGTGGGAGCTATCGCACCACCAACAGGCGGTAATAGGCCTTTCCCTCAAAATCCCGCGTTCGTCAGCGAACCCATCCTGAGTGAGGCACTTCGCAATGAGATCTACGAACGAGTGGTGACACAAAAGAAGAGCGTGCGTGCTGTCAGTGTTGAGTTGGGCGTCGACATGAGAAGGGTCGCTGCCGTGGTGAGGCTGGTAGAGTTAGAAAAAAGATGGAGAAAGCAGGTATGTTTGATACCAACAGCCCATGTCCTTTCTTCTCGTCTTCAGTTGCGATGATGAGCAAAATCGATTAGTCTTGAAGACTCGTGCACCATTCCCAGCACAAGGATGTTTACTCGAAAAATTACAACTCTCTGAAGCAACTGCTGTCGCAATTCTATGAATTCTATTCAACAAAAAAATCTTTATAGCAGTCATGCTGACGACTTTCCAACAGGGGAAACCTCTTGCGCTTCCATACGCACGGGCCATCCATGAGATGATCCCCACGACACCGCTGGCGGGGCCTGGAGAGCGCCAAGTAGCACATGAATCAATTAACGACCTTCCAGTCCATCGTCTAACAGATCCACAAATCTTTTACCCTGTGTCTGAGTCACGACAATTTACCCGTGTTGATGCCGGTCGGGTGTTTTCAGGTGCTCCGGCTCTGGAACACGGTGAGGAGTCACCGTTCAACCCCGACGACCCATCCGACACGACAAGCATGTACACACGGAATCCAAACAAGATAGAGCGTGTTGGAAAGGGTGACGATGAGCACGAGGTCCTGCTTCCAGCGGACGCTCGTATTCCCCACCCACATCTGGTCGCTTTTGAGAAAGACCGTCTTAACAACCCGGGAGAATACCGAGAACGGATGGAGAAATATGAGGAGCGCCTCAAGAAAATTGAGGAAGCCGAGCAGGAGCAGAAGAGAATTGCGAAGGAGAAGCTCGAGAAGCGTATTACCAAGGTCCAGCCGGAAGGCTCACGATTCGAATTCCGGTTCAAGGACGTCGTAGTCAGCAAGGAGACTACAGGTCCTGACGGACGTGGGGCTGCAGCTCCAGGACGCCGGTATGGTGTGCCCACGTATGACCGGAAGAAGGGCCAGGTCAAGATCCCAACGAAGGTCGAAGTTTGACCTGGCTGTTTTTCTTTCTTCACTGGATTTTTTACGATACGGCAATGCGGTTTCTTCTCATGGGGCTTTTTTCCCCCATTTCCTCAGCGATTCCCTTGTATTCATGTACAGTACAATACCTCCTAGATGTATTACTATACCACGGACGTCACAATGCTATCTGGCCGTCAGGCATCAAGGCTTACGACATATGGAACTGTCCCTAACGATGTATGATGGATGTTATATATTCTCCCGTATTATTTGATGTTGGCCAAAAGGAGTCAATCATTCTTTTGGCCAAGGATCTTCTACAGATATTAATTAATACGTGCGCTACGTTGTGTGGATGTGTGGATTTGTTTCAAGAAGAGATCATTATGAATTATGAATTATGATTATGAATATATTCTATCCAAGTCAACAAAGCTCAAGCGCTAAAATGGGATTTATACAGTGCATCATTGTCTTCAATGCACCATGGATCAAACAACAACAATAAAAACACAAGTGATGAAGTCTCTCCCACCCATTCATTATATATCTCGTTTGTTCGTCTCGACATTTCTTTAATTGATTGACTGATTGATCAACAACATTGCCAGGACAAAAAAAAAAGAAACGCAAGACGGAAAGTATGTCTTCCTCGACGCGAGTCCCCAGTGTGTAGATTGCATAGCATTATTATTGCAGTGCATTTCGAATCAGAATCAGGCCTCAAGCCGGAAAAAAAAATCGATTTTTTAATTCAAGCCTTCGCATTCCTCCTCGCAGCCGCTTCAGCAGTGAGTTTCAGTGCCGCAGGCGCATCGTCCTGGGGCATATACAGCTCGACGAGCTGGAAACAAGGCACAGGCGCGGAGGAGAAGTCAGGATTGCTGAGGAGGGCCTCCATCTCTGTTCTTGTGCGGACTTGGTATGTCCTTGTCTTGAAGGGTTGCTGCCCCTGGACCTGGGCTTGGGCTTGAGTCCGCCCCCGCTCGCCGCTAAAGGCTTTGACTAGATCGAGGTGGTTCCATGGTTGGATGTCGTTGTATTCGGCGTTCCAGCCGTGGATGTATCGTTCGATGGTGTAGCGGTTGTTGCAGATTATGAAACTAGCAGCCACATATCAGCGTTTGTCCAGCGTCTGTCAGCAGATAGATGGCAGTTCTTAAAGATTGATAGAATGTCATGAGCTGGTAAAGTCAATAGGCTGGATCACTCACACGACGATGTTCAAGCCTTGTCTGATCATGGTACTGACTTCCTGTGCCGTCATCTGGAAGCTGCCGTCTCCAACGAAGAGGATGACTCGTTGATTCTCTCCGGCCTCTCTCGCTGCAAGAGCAGCTCCCAGACACGCTCCAACAGAATACCCAATGCTGCCCCAAAGAACCTGGCTGATCGCCGTGACATCCTTCGGGAACCTGGTCTCCCAGATGCCAAAGTTCGCCGTGCCAGTATCGGTGATGATAATGTCCTTCTCTCGCAGCCAGCGGCCGATTGCGGGCCACAGCCAGTTGTGCGTGATGGACGAGTTTGTCGGCGTGCCTGTCCCGCTGATCGTGGGCTTGTTCGTCGGGATAGGCCCTGGGTGGACGTTGCTCAGCGTGCCCATTCTCGCGATGACTTTGCGGAGGACGCCCTTCATCCGCACTTGCGGATACTGTGAATACCGGACCTGAACACGGTCACTGTCGAAGTCGATCGTATTCAGCTGACTTGTCCGGTAGGTGAACCCGGCCGTGTTGAAGTCAGACTTCAGCGGCCCAATACTGAGGATCAGATCGGCGGCCTCGACTCGTTCGCGAACGCCTTCGTTGGACCCGTCGCCAGCGTAGACTCCGCCGTAGTTGGCCAGGGTCTCGTCCACGGCGCCTTTGCCCATGGGCGTGACGAAGGTGGGCAGGTTCGACTTCTCGACCAGGTCGTGGACGACGTCCAGGGCGCGGTGACGGATTGCGCCCGCGTCCACGAGGATGACTGGATTTTTGGCCGCATGTAGATAGCGGAGGACGACATCGACGACGTACTCCTCCTTTTCTTCCTCGTTGACAGGCTCGGTCAGGTCGATCGGTGTCTGGAGACGTTCTCCCTCGACTTTCTTCTGTACCATGTCCGTGGGCAAGGCGATGTATACTGGCCGACTTTGGATCCAGCATTCCCTCAAAGCGTGATCGATCAGGGTGGGTGCTTCCAGGGGATCAGTGAGCTTGACGCTGGCGCAGGCAACGCTTGCAGCCATGTTGGAGAAGACATTGAAGTCGCCATTCCCGAGCGTGTGATGAAGGAGGATGTGATCTCTCTGTGACAGGGTACTCGGCTGTCCAACGATGTGGACAATGGGGACGTGCTCTGAGTATGCTCCGGCAATACCATTGATGGCAGACAGTTCCCCGACGCCGAACGCGGTGATGAGGGCAGAGATGCCCTTGATTCGAGCGTATCCATCGGCAGAGTAGGCTGTATCTCATCAGAGCGGATCAGACGAGTCAGGGTCAGTGTCACACACCAGCGTTCAGTTCATTGCAGTTGCCCACCCATTTCAGCCCAGCTTTGGGGATGTAGTCGAGTGCAGTGAGATTGTAATCACCTGGAGTTGACTCTCTATTAATATTGTTCTTTCAATTCCATGAAGTACTCAAGACACGAGACTCAACTTACCAGGAACACCCTGAATAGATCGGATACCCAGCTGATACAGCCGCGTAAAGAGATACTGCGCAATGTCTACCGGAGTCTTGAGCTCCAAAGTGCGAATGTCAGTTGGCATGTTGTGTGTATGATATTTTCTTTTGACTTCCGAGGAATCTTGTAACCCACTGTGTTGAGAGAAGACAGGCCATGGTAGAATTCCAGTCCGGCAGAGACGGCCTTATCAAGACTTATATTATAGTACAGGAGCTGGAGGCAATCTCTCGACAGGTAGCGTTATCCATGGAACAGGAGCATTCGTCCAGCTCGGGTCAGATCAGACCGTGCTTGCTCATGGAGGTGATGGCAATCGCGTGGTGTTGCATCATGAGGATGACAACATGATAGATGATTTTACTAGCATTAGAGACCGTATAACGTTATTTGGGACTCAAACCTTGTAAGGTTGGCTGGTTGACTGACTTGCAAGAGTTGCATCTGCTGGGATTGGCAGGAACTGATGCATAGTAGTAGTGAGGTAGTGTTCAATGTCTTCTAACCCCCAATGCAAGCTTTTGCCCATGTCCTTATAGAAAAACACTCAGTGAAACCAAAATAGAACAACCAACGGGGAAAAGAACTATTGATTGGAGAGGCAAAAAAAATCTGCGGAAAGAGGCATTGCTGTCACACGATGTGTTCGAGAACGACGGGCCGAGATCTCGGAACGGGTGATCGATCATTACAATCGGCATACCTACAGATCTGCATACGTCAGCGTACAGTTTATCAACTAGGCCGTAACGAGGAGGATATACAGTGTGTACTCCGTACATGTCGATACTTCATCACATTACCTGAGGAAAGATTCCGAAGTGTCCCGTTCGAAGGACAGAATCGGAGTCGGACATAAATCAGGAGACCGACGGCCACATCACCTGACAACTATACCTCTCGCCATTACCTACCACAGGAAGATGCATTCGATAGTCCTTGCTTTTTCCCTTTGACTTCCAAGGATATCAATCTTGAGATGCTTGTCTGATTGTAAGATCGCTGGACGACAATGACGATGAATAATGATGACAGAGCATCATATCATGCAGAGGCACGATCATGGCAGTATTGTCTGGGATATACTGAAATATCCTTTCGCCCTAACTCATATAGTACACAGAATGACTATATCTGTGAAAGGTTACTATCTCTCGTGTCAGATTCAATTGAATCCGTTCGTTGTTGACGTTTTACGCGAGAGGAACGAAATAATACTACTCCTAGTCATCTCACACAATAAAAATGGTTGCAAAGGCAAGAAAATACCACTCAATGCAGTTTGTGGTTCAGCTGGCAGTTGGAGGTCTAATCAGTGGTCACTTCAGATTGGCATCAACGGCTTTGGCAGAATTGGACGAATTGTATGTTGCTATTCCTCGAGTGTTCGACTTGAATTGGAACTAACCAAATACTTTTTTTTAGGTCTGTCGAATCGCGTGAGCTGAATTCCTTCTTTCTTACGACGCGAAATTAACCATCTTCTTAACGATCTGCAGCCTCGAGCACAATGGAGTCGACGCGAATGACCCCTTCATCCAACCAGCCTATTAGACAAGTTTTGTTGATTGACGGCTGGATTGATTACTGAATGCTCAGGCATACATGATGAAATACGATTCGATCCACGGTCAACTGAAAGGCCCGGTCGAAGCAGACGGATCCGATCTGGTGGTCAACGGACACCGGATCCGCTTCGTCAACGACAAGGACTCTGTCTTGCACCGCTGGCCAAGGTCGTTCACGAGACCTTCGGCATCGTTGAAGGCCTGATCACCACCGTTCATTCTCTACGGCCACGCAGAAGACCGTCGATGGGCCGTCGGCTAAAGACTGGCAGAGTGGGCGGACGGCGGCCCAGAATATCATCCCCAGCAGCACCGGCGCTGCCAAAACTGTTGGCGAGGTAATACCGTTGTTGAATGGCAGACTCACGGGCATGGCGTTTTGTGTCCCGACGGCGGATGTGTCGGTCGTCGATTTCACCGTCCGCACTGAGAAGGCCGTCACAGATGAGCAGATCAAGCAGGCTGCTGAAAATGAACTGCAAGGTACGTATAAGCGAACTACATCCAATCCTGGTTAAAGGAAGAAGAAGGAGGAGGAGACCGTGTCGTTTCCTCGCATATGGCTGAGTGACCGTGAGGTGATATCACGCATCCTGGTCTACACCGAGGACGACGTACTCTCCTCCGATCTGAAGGGTGATGCACATTCGTCCATCTTCGACGCCAAGGCTGGCATTTGAACGAGCATTTCGTCAAGTTGGTGTCGTGGTACGATAACGAATGGGGTTCTCGTACAGGGTGGTCGATTTCGTTTGTGAGAAGTACTGTACAGTACATATATCAGCACATCTTCAACTTGGTTCTGGCGGGAAATCGACAGAATATACTGCCAAAGTTGACGGGGTCTCTGTTTAAAGCAGATGCAGGTATAGCATTAGTATACAGAGGTGGAACCGATACTAATTGCACAGATCTCTCATGTGCGATGATTAGTTAGTTAGACTCTTCATTCTCGTCGCTGTTGAGGTTATTGTATAATATAACGTCTGACCTTTTATTCTAAATCGGAATCAACCACGCAATTGCCTTTTCCTTCTTTCTTTCCTTTTCCATTTCCTTTTCTTTTTTGACAATCGTAATGAAATCTCATTATGAACTGATGAACCCGAAGTCCTGTACACATACAGTACATACATACATACCTACCTAACTTCCTTAATTTAATCATCGTTCGTTCGCAACAACTTCCCCTTCTCCTCTTACTAGTAGCCATTTAACATTGTAGCACTAATTATTATTCCATCCAATGCTCAACATTCTCCACCTTATTTTTTATTTTTTCCCCTAGTTCACTTCCCCCTCCGTTCCCCCCCACTCTACCTACCCACTTAGCATGAAAACCGAACCCGAAACTGAACCTGAACCGCACAAACGAACAAAATCGGGAAAAAAAAGTCCACAAAACAAAACAAATTTCAAAAAAAAAAAAAGAAAAAGGGTAGTAAAAAAATACAGGACAATGACCAGACTGGGGTTCGATCCCAGGACCTTATCGGCACAGCCATAATACCCATCTCCTTCACCCTGAAGGGGGGGATTCAGAAGGTGGGGATGCGTTTCCGCAGACTGTTAACGATACGTGATAACCAACTACACCATCCGGCCTTGTTTGATATTTGTCTTTGGGGGCAGGAGGGATATTTCTGTAGATTGATTGATTTATTGAGCGAGAGCAGGGGTTGATGAGAGGAGGATAGGATAGGATTCCATGCACGAAGGAAGAAGGGAGAACAAATAAAAACTCTGTGAGGAGGAGGAGGAGGAGGAGG
Organism: Rasamsonia byssochlamydoides; assembly: GCF_041956645.1. Classification (NCBI taxonomy): domain Eukaryota; kingdom Fungi; phylum Ascomycota; class Eurotiomycetes; order Eurotiales; family Trichocomaceae; genus Rasamsonia; species Rasamsonia byssochlamydoides. The sequence continues at coordinate 949,617 of NW_027192385.1, read as the reverse complement.
AGGAGAAGAAGAAGAAGAAGAAGAAGAAGAAGAAGAAGAAGAAGAAGAAGGAAAAATAGTGAGTTCATTGTATTCGTTCATCCATCCATCCATATCCACCCATACACACTTTTTGTGTGTTTCTGTATTCGTCTGCTTGCGGCTCCTGTCCGCATAAATATAATAGAAATATTCTTTCTTTCTGTGTTCACTGCTCACTCATAAACACCGTCAAACAAGAGCAAGACCTAACCCAACCCAACTCAATCAATCCACCCACCCAAAAATCGAAGACCGAGACGAGAATAATAACAGATGTGTATATATATACAAGAATGGGTAAGATAATAAGAACGGAGAAAGTGGTATCCCTGATATAATGAGATGAGACAAGAATGAGTCAAAACTTTTTTTTCTGGAGAGTTGAGATTGTTGTGTTGCTGATTTCATTACACTCCCCTCCACACAACACTCCCCGGTAAGAGATTCTCTTTCAACACGGTGAGCTCGTTCTGCAGCAGACGGTTCTCTTCCTGCAGCTCGCGGATGTATGCCAGCGCGTTGGTCAGAATCTCCGACTTGTTCTGCTGGCCGTCCCGGTTGAGAGAAGACGACGACTTCCGCGTCCCTCCCTTATTTGCGGCTTGGGCTGCCGATTTGGGGATTGCGTTGCCCAGGGCGAGGAATTTGGCGTTCATGTTGGTGCGGTATCGCTTTTCGATCGCGTTATGTGCTGCTTTCTTCCGCTTCATTACTGCGGTCATCTCTGTGTCTGTTTGCGGTTTTGACGATGTTGTCGATTTTGAAGATGTCGTCGTCGTCGATTCTGATGCTTTTCGAGACGCTGCGTCTTCTTCTTTGCTTGACGACGCAGGGCTCGAAACGGCCTTTTCTGACGAATCCTCTTTCACTGTCGACGGTGCATCAGAGCTGGGAGATTTCTTGACAGGTCGGTCGGAGACATTCGACCGGGCGAGATCTTTATCTGTCGTCTCCTCGCGAGGACGCTTGATCCCAATCGACCTCGTGGGCGACGGCCTCTCGCTTTTGGATAGAGAAGGGGACCAAGCATCGCTTTCTGCATCCTGTACTAATATCAGCAACTGGCGCTCTTCTCTCTTCTGTCATCGCAGGCTGACATACTGAAGCTAGCGACGAACACGAGAGCGCGTCTTCCGGAGCTTGTCCGGACGAGGTATACCCATTGAAAGCTTCTGGGGAACCCGACGTGCTGGTAGCATAAGCTAGGGGTTCGACGAAATCATTGGGCAGGTCAAACGACGGCTCGTCAAACGGGATATCCCAAGGCAGGAGGTCCATCGCGTCTTTCCCGATCCAGTCGGCATCCGAAGGTTGGAAGGACATTAGGGACGAAGGGTCAATATGGTGGTCTTGGAAATCGGCCATGTCGGAGACCATGGACATTTCGAGTGGTTGATACCAAGTCATGACAGCGATCTATATATGTACACTGAATCAGCATATCAATTCATATCGATTGGTGAGCTATTTTGGTGGATAGACGTACTGTGCTGAGGTTTATGAGAGCCGTGACTAATCAACAAGGTACCACTAGGATACCTAAAAGTGGCAGTGCACTGATCAAGTCTGCAGGTCTTAGTAAGTAAATCAATTTGTTGTGGGCTAGAAATATATTAAAGTAGAGCGATGGTATAATCCAACAGGTGAGGAAACGTCTTGGTTGGATGAGTACGATCGGCCTGACGGCCCCCCGTTGATATATCTTGCAGGTCGGGACCGAGTTACCGCAGCATCTCCCGCGCAGACCATTAATTAATTAATTATTATTGACGGCCTCCATGCAGCCTTCCTACTCTGTCGTGCAGGTTGGGCCTCGACTGTGTTCCATCAAGCCACTGGGGTCGCCGGAATGCTAGCCCGACAGTCGAGTCAACCCGGAGTTATGACAAGCGCAGATGTAGCCTGTCTCATCGGCGATCGCGATAAAGTACTACTATAGACTTCTCTCCCGTGTCCAGCCGAATGCCAGCCTGCCAGGTTGACAGGTTGACAGCTCTAGCGGGGCGATGGCGAGACGGAATCCAAGTTCTCCAAGCCTCTGTTAAGCCAATCCTCGTCCCGATACGGTTAGCGCCAGGGCGGTCGGCGCCGAAATCTCTTCTTCGGCCGAAGATCGGTCATCTTTGTCACGACTGCTGTCTTCGGCTCGGAACCACCTCCAGATCGATCGTACTATACGGACCGTTGACGATAGTTTCATTTTGCCTATTTCTCGTTGGTTGTCGAAGCTGTCGGAGAGGGCCGATGCAGACACAGTAAGATACCATCTCACGGAGTAGCATTTATCCCGCGTTCTTCCGCTGGCTGTGACAAGATGGGAAATATTGTTCGATCTGTTGACATCATTATTCTCGAGATGAGACGCATCGTTCGGGAGAAGCCGCGAGAAAGAATCAACAATATGTCGCACGTCTGCATAGTATGCACCGATCGTGTCTGTATACCCCGTAGTATGTCATTAAAGTTATTAGTACTCTTCCGTACTGTGTGCATAATTGGTTGATGATGATCGACGTCGGTTCCGAACCAGAACCGAACCCGAATTCGAATGCAAGGCCCTTGCAGAAGCACCATAAACAATCTTTTTCTTTTTGACAGTCATGGGGCTTGTCACGGGACTTACCCGTACATTCCTGTATGAAACGAACTCCGTACCTACATAATCTGTCTACTGTCCAGACCAGAGCAGACAGACGGTCTATTGCTAATAGAATTAATTCTATTGGTTCGAGCACGGCATAGAGATCTCCTCAACCTGGCCTGTCATCAAGCAGACCTCATACCTATGTACAGTCCTGGTACTGAGTAAACATTGCCAGAAAAAAGAATGGATCCGTAGATATGCAAATCGTGCTTTCTTCATCATTCAGGGCTGACATCCAGGGTATCCAGGATCACTGACATCAATTAATACCAAAACAGGAAAAATATTAATAACTCAAAGAATCAACATGTAGCTTGACTCATCGAGAGTTACAACTGAATGAATTATTCTTTCCTTTTAACAATAATGACTTTAAGTGCATTCTCTCTCTCTCTCTCTTTTAATTATTTTTTTTCAGGGAAAAAAAAGGAAACCATTTGCACAGATCGGAACTCACTTAGTTTTTATTCATTTCGAGGTTCTTTTTATTTTTTTTTTTATTTTTTTTATTTTTTAGCCTACCTTTGAATGCAGCAGTGCTGTATGTACATCACCCTTATATTCCTTGAGTTCTTTCCTCCCTCCCTCCCTTCTCCCTCCCTTCCTGTACTCGTAATCCTAATTCTCATCCTCAATCCTAGATTGATCTCGACCAATGGATCAATTGATCGATCTGGATCAATAATATATGACACACACGGAGAGAGAGACAGAAACAGTGATATACCACTCCTGGCCACTCCGTAAAATGTATAACAAGGCCGGATGGTGTAGTTGGTTATCACGCATCGTTAACATGCGGACTCTCTAAAAGAGTTCGAGTTAACCCGATGAGGTCCTGGGATCGAACCCCAGTCTGGTCATGTTCTTTTTTTATGTCCTTTTTATTTTGATGTTATTTTGATTGTGTGTTTGTGGATTTTTTTGTGCGGTTCAGTTTCAGTTTTCATACTAAGTGGGTGTACATACGGAGTAGCGAAGTGGGGGGATGGGGACGGAGGGGGTTGCTACTTACTAGACTAGGAAAAAAGGAAAAGAAAAATAAAAAAATTAGGTGGAGCATGTCAAACGTTGGAATCTAGACTACTCCGTAGTATCCTATTAATACAGTGTTGTATGTATGTGTGTGCTATTTAGAGTGAAGGGATAGATAGTAAGAAGAGAAGTCGTTACAAACGATGATTAGATTAAGTTCGATAAATACGTAGGGTAGGTAGATACGTATGTACATGCATACTGTAGTGTACGCTGTAATGTACTTCGGGTTCACAAGTGCAAAAGTACTCCGTACTCGACCCGATTTGCAACAGACAGATACACATCCGTATTCCATCACTGTACGTCACTTCTGTAGTCATTGGCTTCTTCCTTCCTTCCTCACTGTACATACATACACTCATCATATGCAGCACATAAACACACATCATGCATGGGTAAATAAATAAATGCCCATTAAATGCTGATCCAGAGGGAAGATAATCCTGCACCTGAACCAGAACCAAGGAGAGGACTTCAGTCAACATCTCCGAAAAACGACAAAATCATATCATATCATCATCTCACTGCTGAATTGGGTATCTGATAAATATGAAGAAAACAAAAAAAGAATTAAATCCGAAATGATCATGCAGAAGACCCTGAAACTGAAATATCCGACTATACAGATGGATGAATGATAGATGGGAGAGAGGTCTTCATCAAACTGCTTCATGCACATGAAAGGAAGAAAATGAAACGTCGACCTTCCAGTCGAGCTTCCAGGACGCAACCACCAGATCGACTGCTCTGGTCACCCCCCATTGGTTGCTACCTCGGTATCTGCGCTCCTACTGCTGCCACTCCCCGACGACCCCGGAGAGGCAATGGTCACCTTGCCATCTTTCCCGCTCGACGTCTTGTCGGCCGCTTGCCCAGCCGTCTGTCGCGATGGCGATGGCGACGCTGACTCCGACTGGACTGGCGTCAGCGCCCGAGGAGAATCCTCGTAGCCGCGCCATTTCCGCCAGCCTTCAAAATCGATCAGCGCTTGCATGCAGCCCCATTCCGTCACTTTCTGTTCTAACCAAGGAAATCCTACAGGCTAAGCAGTGTCAGATTGAGATTGAAATTCATACAGCGTGATGAAAAACATACCTTTGTCAAAAAGTCATTGCAGCCAGCAGCCAACGCCTCATGTCGATCGCTCTGCAAGCTGCTGGCCGTCAATGCCACAATGATCACCGGACTCTTGAACAACGAGATGTTCTCCAAGACGTCCTCCTGCCTCAGTGGCGTCTGAGCCTCCGTCGATCCGGCCGTCGTCGACGAAGCACTCGACCGCCCCGAAGCAGTCTTGGAGAATACCCCGATGCCATTCAGCCGCTCGAGCCTTCGAATCTCCTTGGTCGCCTCCAGTCCATTCATCACCGGCAGCTGGATATCCATCAGCACCAGATGGAACCCGCCTTGGCGCCACTTCTTCACCGCGACTTCGCCGTTCGGAGCGCACTGCCACCGCACACTCAGCCGCTTCATGAACGCCTCGAGAAGCTTCTGGTTAATCACGTTGTCTTCCACGATAAGAACATTGATCGGGGGCACGGTCCCCTCAATCAGCCCACCAAAGGTCGCTCCGCTCGGTGAGGAGCCTCCCCCCTTTTTGATCTTTCGACCAGGACGGGGAGATGCACCCCGAACGGCGGGACTCATGGCGCTGGTTGTGGGAGACTCCGGTGGCGCCGCCGGCGCTGGCGGCGTCGGGAGAGATGGAGCTGATGTACTTGTCTGCCCATTCATCGTGACGTTTGGGTCTGTAAAACACTGTCAGAGATCGTACGGCAAGCAGAATCAGTAACTTTACTATACCTTTAGCTGAAGAAGACGAAGCCACAATGGTAGGAGAGTTGGTGGTATGTCGAGTGTATGGGGGCCGGCGTGGTGCATGTCGATTGGGACGGTTCCCAGGGGACGGTAAGGGAGGCACCTTGCCGGTTGTGAGAACGGATATCGATGGAGTCTGGTGTGCACTCACACCGCTGGTCGACGACATGGAGCTCGACGGATGGGCAGGCGGCGTCGCGACATTGATCGGGACGGGCATCAACGGGAAATATTCGCCATGTTCCCCGGGCTCCGCATGGTAGTAATACGACTGCCGGGGGGAGGGTCGCGGGGTCTTGCGTTGAGGGGTATCAATGATCAAGGCCTCCTCGACCGTCTGTCCTCCGGGATAGTAGGAATCAATGATCGAGAACACGGGCTCCTCCGGGCTGAGGATCCGTTCCGGGGCCGCTGGTCGATTGGAACTTTCCCGGGGCGAGATCCGGATGATCAGGTCGGGAGAGTCAAAGACTTTTCCCAGAGAATTGGCGTATTTCCGCAGCACTTGATCCCGTAACTCATCCACGACACTGTCCTCCGCGATCGATATTAAAGTGGGGGATGCGCCGGGGCGTTTGACCCAGACCTTCCGTTGCACCATCTCGAGATGTGCTGTAGTGAACTGGTGGACGAAGGGATCACCGTGTTCGAGCAGACTGTTGACCAGATGCTGCTGCGACGGCGGCAGGAGAGACTGCCTCCGAGCGGCAAGAGTTGGGCGCCAGGAGACGCCAGCAGTATGAGCCGGGGGAAAGTCGTCGCTATTGTTGGTAGTAGCAGGACGGCTGGTGCCTTCGTCGACCGTCTCAAGGAACGAGGGACGAAAGGGCCCACCGGCCGCAGGGTTCACCGCGCGCTCTCGGACTTTTGTCGATGCTGCTTCTTGTGAAAGGCTCTCAACCTGACGTGAACCTGAGTTGGGCCGGGAGGAAGAGGTGGCGGACGGAGGAAACGTCGAATGGCCGAGAGGGGTATCACGCAGCGACGTACGACAAGAAGGAGGAGCTTCGTGTGGATGGTCTTGTTGAGTGGAACTCTTGTTTGTATCTGTACCGTGGACGTGATCGTGTTCTTCCTCTGTCTGCTGCCCTGGTCCCTCCTCGTCCTCCGTCTTCTGACCGGGTCCGCTGCACTGGTTGGCGGCAATTCCCTCAGGCTTCGCAGCAGCAGCAGCACGACCAAGGATCTCTTCCGCTGCAGTCAATTTATCCGTCGGGAGGGACGACGCGGTGCTGGGATCGGACTGCTGGGAATGGAGGTCGATGGGCTGCGGAGGGACGGAGGAGGCGGCGAGGTGGGAGCTCGACTTGCGGGTCATGTTCTCCGGATCCGCTCCAGCGCCCGCCTTGGACTGCCCCAGCAGCCACAGCAGCGACAGCTTCTTCTTCTTCTTCTTCTTCTGCTTCTTCTTCCGCGCCTTCATCAGCCAGGACAGACGATGCTCCAGCATCGTGAGGAGAGGGAGCAGCCCTGCCCTTTATCCGCTGCTGCTGCTGCTGCGGGGAGATAAGACGAAAGGACGCCGTTCTGGAGTGTTCTGGACGATCCTTGCTGACTTACATGGGTTAGATCACCTCATCGTCGACCAACTAACAGCAACAGCAACCTGATATGTCACTTGGCATGGGACTGTAAGCTCGTAATTATGTATTTCCAGTGACTGAATTGATCCAGGACAACAGGCACTGGCGTCGAGTACATATATCAGAATGTCCATTCAAAGTCGCCAACTCTCACAACCAGTAAACGACACGTGAAATTGGTGCTCTCTAGGAAAAACCAATAATTTATCCTTTACTGCATATACTGCATTAATAACAGCAAAGGGATTACCTAATAGGTAGACATGGCACGAGTTGAAACACCCGGGCAGCTGAGACAACACATACACAGCTCCGCTCTGACTGGGCTGGCCGGAAATCTGGAGGGGCAGGGTTGTTCCTGTTCTTGTTCTTGTTAGATTTGGGGTTTTGCAGAGGACCCCTAGTTCTTGACTGGATGGGGCTAATTAAGATTAACTGTACAGTATTAATATGGTTGACTACAGCTACGTATACCCAGCCTTGTGGCTTGTTCAATTAACTAGAGGCGAGTAAGTAAGGAAGGATCTCGTTTTCTTACGTTGCAGTTGGTTAAGGTTAATTTAGCTGCTGCGTCTTTGTTCTTTTTCAGATCGCGGCTCCATCTGATTCTGCTGGTCTGGACTGATGTGGTCCTTTCTGAACCGTCAATGGCACATAACCTAAGTGCTGTACCTGACGAAAGGACCACGACTACTGTACAAAGATGGATCCTGTTATCGACAGGGGTCAAATAATAGTGGCCGAACTTGAACGTCTGTAGGTACAAGGTACGGAGGACTCAACCGTGTGCAGCCAGTTCCTACCTACCTACCTCATAATTGGTCGTGATGATGAGGGGTTGACTGGATGGTACCTATTATATGCGTGCGACGTGTACCCAATCAATAATCAATCAATGGACGCAGGAAAAGGTAATTGTACCTCCACCTCAACAAAATCATTAAATCAGTCAGTTAATTTGATCCAATTAATCAAGTAGGCCAAGATTCCTCAAACGTTGGTAATAGGTGATAAATAATAGGTAATAAAGACAAGATAGGAAGACATGCTTGAGGAAACGACCCAAGTAAATGATGAATTCTTCGGCAAATAGTTGTTTTTAATTATTTTACACACAAGGGGAGATATGGGAGTCCGTCTATAGTAGATACAGATCACTCCAGCCAGCTGAGGCCCAGGGCCTTCGTTTTCTAGTCTACTATGTAACGAACCCAAATCCCATTAGCTAGTGGGTCTTAGAAGCTATGAGGTAGTTCAGAACGAAGAGACTAAGCTGGGGGAGAAAGAAGCTATCTACGAGGTCCAGCGAGATATCTCACAGATTCTGCCGGTCATATGCCTCACCGCCTAATGCACCGCCTAGTTCGGACCGTCACATACTATAGCACCCTTATGATGAAAATACCAGTCTTCTCCTTGGAAAAGGAATCACCCTTGAGAGTAGGAAGACTAAGTAGGATTAGCAAATAGTAGTTTCAAACCAGCTTACAATTAATAGCTTTATGATTAATCCTTATAGGGGAGGTAGAAGAGTGAGGGACTTGAGGATATTGTTATTAATAGCCTATTATTGCTTATAGTAATATGTATTAGGGGAAGCAATATCATGGTTAAATATAGAGGGAAGTTGTCTTCATTCATTAGAAATAGCGACTTGGTGAAGATTCAATCATAAAAGGAGCTCATCTTGGCTTCATCCATGTAAGAAAAATGATATAGATATATGGACTACTAGACCGCAGCACCGTGTTGAGGTGCGAGCTCATTACTGGCGAAGTAAATGAACTCTAATTCGTCGTGTGTTGATCTTCGTACCTTGTAGACTAAATACAAGAACATCGCTTTTGTTCTGATCCACTCTCTTTTTCATCGTTTATTCTATTCATCAACGTGGCGGGTTCTTATGTACTGTACAGTACTTCGTACACTATCATTATATGCTGAGTCGTCATAAACTTTTCTTGGAATGATTGCAAAAGCTTCTGTTCAATTCTTCTCCGATCGTTCCTCCTTCTCCGTCGGTTGGGAGTCTACCATGGTCACGGTCCCGTGACTCTCCAGATCACCTGGTCGTCCCGTACCTCTGGCCAGCACGCTCTTGCCGGTGTCCACCGTTCCATCCTCATTGTCACTCGGTTGCCCTCCGTTCTTCTCTTGCTCGAGCTCCTCGAGCATCTCGTCCACCGTTTTGCCGGATTCCTTGGCCGCTCGAAAAAGTTTGCGGTTCCGCAGCCGCCAGATAATATGGCTGGTAAAGATTCCCCCCTCTAGAAGAAGGCTAAACAGAGAGAAATTAGACAAAAGCATTTTCTCTTGCTTGAAAAAAAGGAACAACTTACACTAGGATGTACAGAATACCACCGAGGATATCGAAGGACCCCTCTGCCGCTTGTCGAGGTTAGTCTCGAAGACTGTATAACCTTCTAAGGTAATAAAGGTACATACCCAAAGAAAGCAGAGAGAAGAGAGCACCCAGGCTGTCAATGCTCAGAAACACCCAGTCTGCGAGAATATTGTCAGATAAAGCTTCTCAATAACGTTAGTGTGCGGAACTGACTGATTCCGATCACTCGCCCATCTCTCTTCCACAGTTCGAAGTAGGGCGGTATCAATCCTAGCACAACCATGATGCTTGCAATAATGCCAAACAATAACGCTGGCCATGTGATGCCTTTATTGTACGGTATCTGTTTGCTATCAGTCTCCTGCTCATAGAATACGGGATGACAACTTACCCGAAGAGTGAGAATAAAAAGAGCTTCGATGCCTCCACTCAAAGCGGCCGCCCCAATCACCAGGGCGGTGACTTTTAGAAGGTGGTAATTGCTGTTGCGTATATGGTCAATATCTTTCCAGAAACATGAATGATTCAACGTGGACCCACTGGTTATAGTATAGAATCTGACCCCAGCTAACAAAAGAGAAGAACCCAAAGAGCTGGGGCTGTATCTGCAGGGGAATATTGACTTTCTGTATTCTCCTAGTTAGATAGCCAGAAACAATCTCAAACAAGAGTGATCTGTGGCAGAGGATCGAACCTGAAGAATCATATAGATACCGAAAGGTATCGCACCTGAAGCAGATAAGTCAGTATTTCTTTCGACGTATTCAAAGCATTGCCTGAAGATCATCTTTGAGCGAAGTCACATACAGCCAGCCCACAACAGCATCATACTCGCCGGCAACCCATCGGTCTTCTTGTGTCTCCAATTGTGCCAGATTTGTGGGACTAACTGGATGCACCAGAAGACCGTGCCGATCGTGCCCAGCACATTGGCCGCCACGGGGATATTCTGGCTATCCGACATGACGGCAGTTGAGTAATGTCCTCCTGTCACAGCCTTGATCTGTGTTCTGAAGGGAAATAACTGAATCCCGCCCAGAAAATGCGAGCACGGTTCCCAATCTTTAGGGTAAAATAAAAAAAGCGGAAGCCTAGCCGTAACCAAAAATCACCTAGCGAATAATCCGAACCGAGAAATTATACATGTAGGCTCTGTAGATATCTTGACATAGCAAGAACAAGATGATGTGCTAAATGGAACAAGTTAAAGCGGGCCGGTAAGATCGACTCAATCTCATCAGATAGTGGCAATTCGCCGCGGCGGGTTAAGCCGGGAAGGAAAGTTTGCAATTCTTCACAGGGAAAGAACTACACACGATCCCCGTTGTTGAAGCTGCTGTCAATTAGCTTGTCTCCTATAGAAACTGAATTCCGTCGGCAAATATCTGTAGTTCCTACCTTCGTTGAGCTAGAAACCAGATGTTTCAAGCCGGACAGGGAAATTCTTCTCCATCCAGGAGAGCTTCAATTAGAAGGAGAGGTAAGAAAAATAAAAAGAACCCAAAAGGTTGTTTATGAAGAGAAGATAATCACAAGGAAGAAAACAAGAGAAAGAAATACTGTTCTGATGAAGCCTTCTCTCTTCCTGCCAAGATGACGAACTAGGCCCAAAATGAAGAAAGAAATGGAAGTGCCACTCAGACTAAAAGAAAAGTAAGAAATCATCCATAAACTGGAGAATCGACATCCACGCCACCATTAGCCACAATGGAAGAGCGAACTCTCAAGCGGTGTAATAATCGTATATTATTAACAAGAAGGAAGAAAAGAAATATCTGATAGGGCGGTCAGGTTTCAGATGATTTGATTTAATGCGATAATGAGAACGCCAAGAATGGAAGGTCGGCGGAGGATGGATTCTCACGCAGTCACGCACACATCATGGGGGAATAATCAGCCCAGACTTCGAGCTTCCAATGGAGAATGATGGGGGTCCGGTTCTGGGTCGTTGTCTTTGTCAATCCAATCCATGATTGCTTCTGATTGCATCCTGTCGTTCATTGAACGAACCGGAAATCACGAACGGATTTCCACAGTCTGAGGAAACTAGGACAAGTTAGGTAAATCGCTTGAGATGCCGGGGCCTCAGTGGGTCCAAAAAAGACTCGAGAAGAGTCCGACTGTCCCTGTCATTTGCACGCGATGAGTCGACTAAGATAAAATAGTGTGGGGAACAAAAAGGCGGGAGTGGCCGTTGGCCGAATGGACGAAACGATTTGTAAAGATCTGGCCGAGTCCCGACCGCTTCTATGTACGGAGTACGGAGTACCTACCATTAAAGAGGCGACTGATCTTTTGCTCTTTGCGGTGTCGTCGTCTGCAGACGAGGTCACTGGAATAATGGTACTCCGTATGGTCAATTCTATAGAGAGTCAAGCGGTGGTCATGCCGACAGCCTCGTAGCTACGATCAAGAGTGATTGCTATCGCTGATATTGCTGCTCGTAATTTTCTCAAGGATGAAAAAAAAAAATAGAGCAGGCGGATTTCTATCGCGAGGGTCAGCAGGATGTCAATCACGATCGAAAATGATTTGGCACGCGACCGGTTACCTCTAAGGTGACATCTTACCGCGGAGTCCTAGCAGGTCGATTCTTCTGATCACGAGATCTCATGGCGGGTACTTGAACCTGTTTGCAGCTAAGTCTGTCTCACGAGTTACGCCTTCTGCTTCACCGCTATATTCTTGTCTTTGCTTCTCGTTGTTCTTGTTATTACTCCGTATTTTCTAATTTTCTTTTTAAACCAGTTCAGTGTTCAATCTCTCCCATTGCAACAACTATCGCGAATCACTATATCCATAATCTCAACAATCCAACTCAATTGAGACGCCAGGAAGAAGATCATCAAAAATTCAAAAAATACAACGAAGCAGATGTTGGATTCCAATCGAACCAACCCATCCCGTTGCCAAAAGAACACAAATGTACGGTACTTTCCACCGTACTCTGCCTGAGGAAGAAATCCCAGTGAGTATGAATACACAAGAAGAAACCCGAATTTCGGAGTTCGTCAGAAGATGGGTCGATCAAGCTTCACTTCTGGAGCTTGAAGGACGCAACGGCTGGCAGAGGAGAAGCGCTATAACCAAAGAGAAAATAGTCGAAGGAAGAAAGAGCCATCAGAACATGACATGACATGCGCACGAAGAAAGCGGTTACAAGGGTATCAAAGGAGATATGTTTGTGTCGAAGGAAGTCAGGAAGGACGAAGCAAAGCAAACGTCTCATGCAAGCCTCGAAATCATAGCAGGATGAGGTAATTCGACGGGGCAATGCCAGTCTCTCCGTTTGCTCGCCGCGCCTGCCACCATCGACCACTGACATCCGACACTTCCAGTTCCTCGCCTTTGACGAAGCTGATTTCGTTCGCGTCATCGGGGTTTGCATCATACGAGTAGATGGCTTTCGCCCTGTAGGGATATTCTGTTGGCGGGCTGATTTCGCCAGATGCATCGGCCTGGACGTTATTGTTGCTGGCTTGAACCGCTCCATAGCCTGCTTGAGACGTGTTGCGCTTATCAGATCCGGCTGCCCCGCTTTGGTAGCCTGACATGGGAGATGACGTTTCAAATCCGTTGAGTTGGGCGGAGGTGTACATCTGAGGCGGCTGATTGTCGTTGCGAGCTCCAAAGGCGTTGGAGACCGGTCTGCTGTTTTGATAAGATCCGTGCTCCTTGTTGAGTGCGAACGAGTCGATGAAGCCACGGTGAGAAGCCTGGGGGGTAGAGCCGAAGTAGAATATCCACACAATCTGCAAGCGAGTTAGCAAGTCGTCTTTATCCCAAGGACGACAGCTTCATACAATCACCATAGATAGGAGGATAAACCCAGCTGCGGCGGCCTGTTTGGAGGCTTGCGGCTGATAGACCAAGGAATTCACGGCGAGAGTGGTGAAGACGAGACCCGCGGCAAGATACCCAACAACCTGTGAGCCATTAGCCTCGGTTGACCATGTTGAATGTCTTCGAAAGAAGCAGAGGGTTCGGGGCGCCGTACTGCAACACCGTATACCAAGCTCGTGTCCGACGCCACGACAAAGAAAATGCCAATAATGCAGCCCAACATGTAGACGACTGCCCACCACACGTAGTTTGGAAAGCCTGTCTGTAAATTGGCGATGACGGATGAAACAAAAGAGATCACCCATGCGAGCTAGACCCAAGGTTTGTCAGCAACAACACACAACGCAGGTCCTTCACCCTGGTGCTTCATCTAAAGCACTTGGATCGCGACATACCATCGATATGGAGATGGTCGCGAGCGCGAACGGGTCGCCCAAGACGTTGCTGACGCTGAACCTCGCCATTTCGGTTTTTCTGGTTCAATGACCTGACTGGATTTGCGGATAGAAGCCGAATAGGTGGAGACCATCAAGGAAAGGACCGACAGACGAGAACGCGTCCCTCGAAAGAATCACAGGACGCAATGGCAAAAGGGTAGGTATCCCTTGAATGACGTGCTCGTGTTTTCGAATTGAACACTCCCAATATAAGTTGCAAGGTCGAGTGTCGGATATAGTTGATCGCGTGTTGGCGCAAAAAAAAAAGAGGCGTATTGTTTGTGGGTTTGGGGACAGGAAGAAAGAGTCCAAGCTGGAACGCTGGCTAGGCGACGATCGCAACGTCGTTTACAGTGAATGAATGTGTCCGGACAGCGTTATGCGTGCTTGTGGACACCACGTCATACAAAGAAAACCCGCTGCGACCAGGAAGGCTGATTGCGAAATCGTACCTGAGGAGAATGTAGGGTTTTGGAAAAAACGAGCGTGTGAGAAGTGGGCAAGGCAAGACAGAGGGGACTGAGTAGGTAGTAGAGTCCCGAATCAGCACCAGGCTGGAAAGAACATATGAAACACGACACGAACAGAGTAGAGAACGAGAGAGAAAGAGAGGAAGGTGCCAGCAGCGGGCAGAATGAGACTAGGAGGCCCAAGGGCAGGTCGTGTCTGTCTCAAGAGTCAACAGGGCTGGAAAAGGAGATGAGGAGATGGAGGAGAGGCGGGAACCGTGGAAAGACGCCCTGGGGGAGGATCGAGCCTTAGCCGTTTCACCTGCGCCGTGGCCATTCGAGACGACGGGAAAAGAGAAGAGCGTGCACGGACGGCCACTCGCGGCCTGCGTCTGGGCCGGATTGGCTGAGGAGGCAAGAAGAATAATTACGGCGGGCCTGGCTAATAGTTCGAGTTCCACAGCGATCCAGGTTCGAGATCGCGGCGATCAATGTAACACCCTGCAGCAGTGCAGCGAGGGGACATGCTGACGCTGAGGCCGTCACAGCCGAAGTCAGTGATACTGTCACTGCCTCACTGGCCCTGTAGCCTCAGCTATATTAGGAGAACATTATTCCAAGGTTATCATATCAGAGTCTTATTATTATCTGCACAGCCTCTAGATAGTTGACTGACGAGTAATGGATGGTTGTTCAGTATTATGATTGGTTAGGTGCCAAATCAACTGCCGATGGGGCTGAAAAACATCAGCAATTATCAGCAATTATATGCAGTAAGACGATTGTGGTGTTGTACTGCACGTGACAGTTCAACCACCTTCCCTTGCAGATTGATGTAAGGCATGAAATCTCTGATTTAAAGCCCAGAAAAAACAGTTCAGAGTTTTGTTTAGACTGGCGCATTGACTGGTTCATAGAGTGTATCTATCAAGGTCTGCACTGTAAGCCGAATAGGGAATGCTTTGCAACCTACGCCACCACTTCAGCCCTACAAGTCTATTTATCTGTATCCACCATAGCTACAGGTTTCAATTGTGACCTCGTTACTCCGTACCAGGGTGTTCGAGGATTCCAAGGTTTGTCATTCTTTCAAGTCGACTGCTCCTATACTAAACAATCCTGGTCGATTCCAGACCGCCATTTCTGAGAGAAGCAAGGAAGATACCATGTCGCTGCCACAACTGGGACTATATGCAGATTTAGCGTGTCTCACGAGCAATACCAAAATGGAAGTAAAGCATAAGTTCCAATCAGGAGGAATTCCCCTCAAAAGAGCTTTCTCAGGTGTAGCGGCGTGGAAGAGCCATCACATTTCCATCCAGGGATGTGGCATAAAAGTTTGATGCTCCATGACGCAAACATTTTCCAGGACAAGGTGCTGTGATGTCATTGGGACCTGGTTCTTGATAGTGGCATGAAACGGTTCATGATTCGACTCAAGATTAGCTTAGCAGAAGCAATGACCATAAACAGAGCCAAGATTTCAGTTCGCATGTTCTTCGCATGAGGCCGCAGCGCACGTCATGTCATTCCATTTCATTTCGCCTTTTAACAACAATAGGAAACGAGAGCATAGAAAGAAGGATGAACTGGGTATCTAATTCGATTGCCCCTTTAGGGACAGTAGCCACACGTAATCTGCGCTTGGTTCAGATAACAACATCCAAGCAACAAGGTGATCGTTGGAATTTCTTTTAGGATGCTTATGAAAGATCAAGCTGGTCCAGGATCCTGCCGTTCTTTCGCATTGGTGGACTGATATTAGACCTTCAGTCTCAGTCTTCCAGGTCTGTTCTCAATCCAAAAGTCATGCTTTAAGCGGACGCATAGTCTCCCGCATTGTGAGGTGCCGACAAGACTCAGTGGCTTGATAATATATGATGCAATCTGAGCCACATCGAAATGTAATCGACTCTTGCAGAGATCCTGATTGGCAACCACGCAGCGAGACTTTGACATCTATAATAGAAAAGCCGCTAGCGAAAGTAGGCGCAGGGAACATACCACGTGCCTCCCCTGTCGAAAAGAAAACACGTTCCATACAAATATGAAACGCTTGCGCGGCTCAAAGGTCGATGCCGACTGAACAACCCTCCAAAGAACGCCCTTAGTGTTGACGAACAGAGAAAGTGTATGAGCCCGGAGCCAGGATCTCAAATCACTCTCTCCCTTCTATCCCGCGCAACCTCTGCTCGTTTGACTTCGCGGTCGACTTCCTCTAATCGCGACTCCCACTCGGCCCAACACTCGCCGCTCCCAAGCAGCCCCAGTTCGTACCATCGCTGCAAGAGTCGTGCGCTGCGGACTCGCAATTCAGAGACTTCCTTCGCCTGTTGTTCCTGTATTTGGGCCACCTTGTCGAGACGTGGCTGGAGCTCGATGAGAGATGCAGAAGCCTTAGCGTCCGGTATAGGCAGGTCGTTCAGAGAGGTCAACCGAGATGCCGTTTCTGGGAAAGCAGATGCATACGACAGGACAATTGACGCAAGATTCTGAGTGCTCAAGCCTGATGGGATGTTTTGCGGAGGCGTGGGTTGGAAGAGCTCGGGAAATTTGGAGTCTATGCTTGGTCGTGCATTGATTAGCTTTGTTTAGATACAGCAGGCATGATGATTATAAATAAAGAAAGAAGAGGATAAGCTAACAAAGCTGAAGCACCTCCCGAACGGCCGGTTTGCTCTTGCTCAAAGCCTCAAGGTCTCTCTCCAAGCGCGCGAGGCGGCGTGCAACGGTATCTTCGTAGGTGTCGGGTTTCGGAACCGTTGTAGGCTGTCCTGTCCATTTCGTATCTCCGGTGAGAAGGTATTCAAGCCTCCGCAGGCGCGCCTCCAGGAGCTCAATTGTTGCTCCGGCTATCGCATCGCTCTCAAGAGACATCGTAGGTATGGTGTGAAGGGTTCGTCGGATCCAATGAGAAGGTAGGCCCCTCGTGTCTGTAGTAGTACTTAAAGGGTGTTGTTTATGCTTAGTCAGTCGACTCGGGTTAACTAGTTAGTTACGGGTACCGCCTTAACGACGATCTCAATATTCCAGCCAGCTCGATATGCGATGGGTACTCCGAGTAAGCCCTGTACTAAGAAGACTATATAGGTAGGATGCCCGCCTGGAGAAGAGATAAAAGCCCATATAGTACTGAGTTGGGCTGGGGGCCTCTCAGGTATTTTCTCTACAAGCTAGTCGAGCGAAGCAAGACGTGTAAGGCTCGTTGTCTGGACAAATGGTAATAATTACCGCCTGGATGAATTGGTACCATTTAGCCACAGCCTCATTAAGTACCTGATATGACATTGAGGCTGTCTTGTCCCGGTTCTCAGGCTACAGAGCAATATTCCTTCACTCTATCTTAAAAAAATACAAGTCACATTCATCAGTTCATAAGGGATTATTGTGTTCATCGTAAAATGGTTGGAGTCATGTAGACCTTCCTACAGAGCACTCATAAAGCCAAAAGTGTAGGACAACTCCCATGTTGATGTTAACAAAAAACCAACAACCAGCCAGCCAACTCATCATCAGTCATCACAATGTCTGCATGAGAGAATTCCAAATTCAAAAGTAAATAACTTCACCAATCACTGCCCAAGAAGTTCCCCTCCACCTGACTCTTGCATCTCCTGACCACGATTTGACGAGTCTTCATCAAAGGAACTGACTTCATAGTCAAAGACATTCACTTTTTCATAAAAGGGCTGACTACCACGATCCCCGGACATTCTTGCCTGTTGCTCTCCTAGATATGATGGATTGCTATTGTTCACTTCGCCTGGTTGTGAAGAGCCGTCCAAATGCTCGGCTCGAGGCACGCGCTCAGCTTCCTCTAGTTCAGCCTGGAAAGCCCGGTTGTCTGCGTTCACAAATTCCTGCAAATTGAGAAGAGTCAGGGTTAAGCTGATGCAATGTCATATGGTTCATCATACCTGAAGTGGAGGTGGAGCAGCCCCCTCCTTGAAATTCACAGCGTTGCTGTTGGCATAAACAAGCAAGACATTGTTCGACTCTTCGCGGGCAGCCCGGAGCACCTCAATCTCTCGTACCTTGCGGCAAGTGAAACCGGCCACGTCTGCATTTGGCGGTATGTCATATCTCCTCCTGCTTCCTGTTCTCGACGCCTCTTTCGTTCTCGCGTCATCAGTTGAGAAGCTGATCCGCCACCATTGCCAGTCATCACCTCGTTCATTTCTTTCCTCCATTGTGTCTTCAGGCTTCTTGGAGCCACTGCGCCTCAACACATAGGTCACATGAGGTGCAGTACATACGCCACGCAAAGTGTATTTACACTTAGGAGGTTCGTCTTCAGAGGCTGATGGCTCTGTTAGCGTTTTCGAATAACTCCGCAGCGTTTCAAGGGCTTTCTGTCTCTGATCCTCGAGTTCTATTTCACTCGTCAGTCACATAACCCAAAGGTTTCATCAGGATGTGAGCGCTGTACCCTTCAGTCTTGCATCAATCTTGTCTGAAATGGCACGAAGCTCGTGAGCCAATCGCTGTCCTTCTGCGCTTGCAACCTCTGGACTCAGGGAGACATCACCCATCCCGTTGGCAAGATATTTTGGCAGTGCGAGATGAGCTGCTGCGGCTGCTTTCTCCAGGACTTCTTTGGAAGTGAGTTGCTTACTGGCAACCGGCTTCGAGACGGATAATCGATTCATGACGTTCTCCAGCTTGCTTATCTCACTATATACATCCAGCCTTCGCAAGCGAAAATCGCGCGAGATCTCTCGACAAGCATCCAGATATCGATCGGGATAGAAAACAGCCGGGATCTTCACGTCGATGGATTTTGCTGATGGATCCGAACTCTCCAGTCTTATCGTGAGGATCTCCGCAACATGTTCCAGCCATACATCATCGAGCTCTTCACCAGGCCTATCGGCCCACACAGCACGGTCGAGAACATCATAGAGTGTTTGGCCATGTTCAGACTCTACGTTAGGGTCGAGTATAAAGAATTCCTTTTCTATCGGCGTGTCGAGTTCGGAAAGTGGCCGTTTCAGAGCATGTGAGGAAAAGATCATCGACAATTGATCGCCAGGAGTCGCTCTAACTGCCGCCTCTTGCCAGGCCTCCAGGAAGTTCGAGACTCCGCCGTCGGAGTCGTAACCGGACATCGACCTGACACTCGCGAGGGCATCCGTGCTTCCAAATGCACGCTCCGTGGAATCCAGAAAGGCCATCAACCGCTGCGCCTCATACAGTATGTCGTCCCAGTCACTGTCTTCAGCATAGGCGTCCTCCAGTGACATGACCTTGGGTGCTTTGATCGGTTGGCCGTTCCACCATTGCGGGTCATAGCCATAGTCGGAAAGAACCCGTCCTCTTAGCAAAAGAGCCTCTCGAGCAAGAGGAATCGAATGGATGATCGTCAGAAAGCCCGCGAGATATTGAAATTCTTGGGATGGACGAAGAAACGCAGGTTCGTCGTCGATTCGCCGGCGGTCTTCCGGATCCGGGCTAATGATCACCTCCCGCGCGCTGGGATTGAATACTGTCATCGCCCATGTGTTCTCGTCGTAATGATCTCGGGTGGCGCGAGCGAAGTGCGGGTTGTTCGTCGTCGTGACTCCACTCTCTTGAGGGCCGAAATCCTGACCCAACGACATCGCTACCGCCTGTTGGAGATCACGTTCCTCACGCTGAGCTGGAGTCAGATTCTGATCCGCATTTCCTGTTTGGCCAGTGAAATGGTCAGAGACTGGGGGTAGGCGTTCAATGCCATGGTCACAGCCAGCTCACCCGAAGCATCTGGTCCGGATAGGTCCATTCTTTCATATTTCTGCGCACTCGGGGAATCGCCTGTGTTCATTCTCGATGGTGGACGCGATGGAGGGGCCGTATAACCATTATTCAAGACGGGATCGGTATCTTCGATATTGAAAGCTAAGGACGAAACGCATCAGAAAACTTCAGCACCTACAGCGGGGTAATGGACTTACTAGGTACGGATTGGTTCCCATAAGGGTATGCTGCGGCATTGTGGAATGTTTCCCAGTCATTCTGGGTCTGTACGTGTAGTAGCTCAGTGAATGTCCCGCGTTTCTCTTCTGTATGGAGGCTCACCTCGGGCTGGACACTGGTGGGGTTCTCAAAGTAGGCATTGATGGCTTTATGCGAATTGAGGTCGTTTGCCTGGGCAAGGAATGTGTCAGTGGAGGCCAGGAGTCACATAGATAGAGGGATAACAAGAAACTGACTTTGAGAAAGCTGATGGCCTGTTCTCGCGATGTGCTTGTGAAGCTGACGAAATTCGCAATGGCCTCCTCTGAAGGTTCCCCCGTCATCTTTTTTGAGCACACTGCTGCCTGGAGCTCTATGCCAAGATCTGCACAGAGCTTTCAGTATACAACGCGTGACAATTGGATGCAGGATAATAGATTCAAAGATGTGAGCTGGGCAATTTAAATGATGTGGTCAAGGTAATCAACAATAGCTATCAGTATGTGTTAAACGCCTAGCTTCCCCGCCGCTTACCGCATGGTAGACGCGTGCCAAGCGATGCAGACCCACCACCTAATATTACCAATCCGGACCCTGATCTTTAGTTTTCATGCAGCACTGTTATGGTTGGCACTCTCATGATCAACTGGAGAGTTACCTTTTTAAGATTAAGGTCGTAGTTTTTTTTTCCCTAAGAGGATTCAGCTTCCACAAAGATAACTCTGTCTTTGTTTTCTACCGGCTGCTGTTGTTCTTTGACCGCGCTGCAGCACAGGTTCAAACAGAACAAGTTTAATTCATTATAAAAGGATGTCTATCACCTGGGAGCAGGAGACTATGAGGAAGTGACAACCGATGATATAGTTCACTGACCATCAGGGGAATTACAACAGAACCTAACGCTTTGAAACGCACAGAGAAGCAGGAAGTCAGAAGATATTGAACTATGGAAGCCCTCGAGGAAGGACTACTATTCAGTTGGATAGGGGAGTCATGTTTTGAGTTTACAGAAAGAGTATTTATGCTATCAGATGGGAATGCGAGTTTTTGGACTTAGTCCATCTTGAACACCCTCCAAAATCTTCTGGATCCCCAGATATTGAACAGTCATACTGGGTATCTCAGATAACTTGCTCGCTTGCTAAGACAATGATTAAAAGCCATTCTCTTTCTAAGGCAGATTACGTGTCATTCAATCTACGTTTGGGTCTGCACCTCAGTGATTCATTTGAAAAGAGCAGCCCCATAAATACAGCTTTACGACGTCTCATGGTCACTGAGGAGGGAATTCGAGACTACATAGTTTCACAAATGAGAACCTAACATTTAGGTACATACATAAAGTTTGTCAAAGCGTTTAAGCCCCGACAAACAATGGTTTGTAGGCCCTCGGGGCAATCTTGCTAGCACCGTTCATACAATAAAGAAACAAAGAAATCTTCATACACTAGTGCCGGAAATGGAGAAGATGTCCATTGAGTGGGACAAAGCTGTTTGTCTATATAGACCTGTCAAATTCTTATTGGTCGAGGATTATTCTGATTATCTTAATTACCTCTTATTTAGCCCTATATATACTCGTGGTTGAATCAATTCATGTTGGTCTTCCTGAACCTGTTCCTCTATACAAGGAAGTCAACGTCCGCAACGTGGAGTTATCAGGGCCTTTGAGGCATGAGATGTGGTCTATCTAGCACCTGCCTAGGTAATCGCATCGTTTTATCCTACTCGTGGAGGTGGTAAGTCAGCTGTTGGATCGTTCAGGATTTAGGGCCTGGGGCTGAGAGTGACTGGACGCCTTACGACATACTTCAAGATCTCTCCTTCCTTCCTTCCTCCTGAATCCCTCCATCGTCCCTCTTGACTTTCATCAAAAGTGGATGATCTACTCCAGCTTGAACCAACGCCACCAAGATATTCTACTCTACTTCGGATCGCCATGAAGCTCCTTATAACATTCCTTTTCTTCTTCATTGCCTCTCTCCAGGTGTACCTACGAGCACCGCAGGATGGGTTCCTGCCTGAGCCCCAGTCTGGCTGCGTCACCATTGGCGGTATGAATGCGTCCAAACCTGAATGGCAAAAGCTGACATGACTAATTACTCCATGCAGGTTCATGTGCCGCAGGGGAGATTTGCTGTCAAGTCTGCGTTGGTGGGAGATGCGAAGCGATCTAAATACGATTTACATTCTCTATGGGAATCATGCTTTTATGGAAGATAGGCTGCAGAGAATGAAAAGAAAGGCGAGAGGATCATCCTGCCATGCGAAAGGGTATGTTTCCATAACTAAATCAACAGGCTTTAAGCACTCCTGCATGATAAAAGGATGAGAGATACAACCTTGAGATAGAGTTGAAGATAAGGTAGAAAGGAAAACAGCAAGGTGCTTAATTTAACGAGAACTCCACGGGTGATTTCATATCATAGTTCCGGCGACTCAACCGTCAGTCGAGCAGAAACGCAGCCATCTTGAACGGCGTTGATATTAAGTCTGATGGGCTCAGTCTTATGATGTTTCAATTTAGCGGGTACTAGGATACCGTGGTCAATATCTATTATGTACTGTACCTAGGACCTCGGTCGTTTCTAAGTAACAACCTCGCCGCCTGAACTTTGATCTTCCCAAGTCTGTATTAGCCCCTAATCAGCTATTATTATTTTCATACCTTTAGGGTTTAAACTAGCATTATATATTGTCCCTTTTTAAGTAAAATAATGAGAGCTAAAAGAAAGAAAGAAAAAAAATACTACTCTTCTTTGCTTGTTTTTTTACGGCCCTATAGAAAAGTGCTTTAAATAATTAC
The DNA here is from genome assembly GCF_041956645.1 of Rasamsonia byssochlamydoides. Classification (NCBI taxonomy): domain Eukaryota; kingdom Fungi; phylum Ascomycota; class Eurotiomycetes; order Eurotiales; family Trichocomaceae; genus Rasamsonia; species Rasamsonia byssochlamydoides. The sequence goes on along the minus strand of NW_027192385.1, from coordinate 926,697 downwards.
TTACATAATACTGTCCCACTGGTCTTTGTCGCCCGTGGTGGCTGAGTGGTAGGTCACCAACAGGCCGGGCACTGATCCAAGTACTTACCTCCCTCCTGGTTCTCTATGCCTAGTATATAGTAAGACTCCTTAAGGTTTTGGCGGTTTTTCCTTAGGGTTTGGCTTCTTATGGTATTAAAGCTATGGAGTCAAGATAGAATTATGATCTTACTAAGCCTCCTTATATAAGGATGGCACTATGTAACTATATAGGTTGATGAGTCTGGCACATTGGCCTGCCGGCTGATAAAACGGACTATAAATTGATACAACAACAACAGGTCTTTGTCATGGCTCGTCAATTTGACAATAAGAGATTCATTGATAGCTACCAATTAAAATTTAAAGCTGAGGAAGAAACTAAGGACTATGCAGGTCACAGTAGGTGCTATACTTATAGAGGTTAATATGCCCGTCTTGTGCTAGTTCCTAATTAGGAAGGTAGGTGTACTACCTATTCTTATATGTATTGTTGTAAGATGAAGATGATTAACTGAAGCTATTAAAAAAATCTGACAGGTTCCCTTATTCATAGGAATCTAATCTGCCATGGTTACTTCTATATTATTACCAAGAGGGATAGTATCTTTCAGTTCCAGAATTTGAGGAACATACCGCAAGATTACTTCAAGATTATCGATGGTTCATACTAAATCCTGATAGTCGTATATACTCCGTATGTAACTAATTCCTACTTGGTATTTCTCTGTTTCTGTCCATCCCTCAATAGAAAGAGAAGGGAAGAGGTCTTGGTGGTCTGGTTTCTCTTGGTATAATATCTACCATTGTTTCATGATTCTTCTGTCACATTGTTTGACTAAACTCGAAAATCTTCTTCTTTCACTTCTTGCATGTCAACCACTAAATGGCGTGTTCGCCAGCTGCAGCGACGTGCCACCATCCACCACCAGCGTGTGGCCATTGATGTAGCTTGCGGACGACGAGGCCAGAAAAACGACTGCGTCCGCTACCTCTTCCGGCTCGGCCAAGCGTCCCATTGCCAGATCGCCCAGCATCGCGGCCTTGGCTGCGGGCGCCTCTTCCATGAACTTGTTGACCATGGGCCCCGAGACGTACGAGGGCGCGACGGCATTGATCCGGATGCCCTTGCGCGCGTTTTCGAGGGCTTTGATCGTATTCATTCTGGGTCAGCAGAACTGGCAAACTTGGGCGGAATCGATTGATGGAGCAGGAACTTTACCAGCAGTTTGCACCAATCCTTTGACAGCGTGTTTGGCGGCGGTATAGTTGCCCACGCCGAGGAAAGCACCCTCGGATGCCAGCGATGTGAGCAAGACGATGGAACCTCTGCTCATGTGCCGACCGGTCCCTCGAGGCTCCTGTTGGAGCATTGCTTGCAGCGTCGCTCGCAGAACCAGAAACGAGCCAATGTTGTGGACTTCATCCAGCTGCCGGTAGTCGTCCAGGCTCATTGAGCTGATGGGCGTCTGGTTGGCAGCGCCAAACTAGATGTAGTCAGTAAGTACCTAGGTAGTTGGCTAGTCTTCCTGCCAGGGATGTTCCTTTGACTCTATACGTTTCTTCTTCTCTCCCTCCTTTTGTCATATAATTATAATTCAGAGGAACGATTTTGGGTGACTATAGACTTGACTCACGCCAGCCGTATTCACGCAGACATCAATGCGACCAAACCGAGACTTGGCCTCGCTCATCAGCTTCTTGACATCCCGTTCTTGTCTCACGTCGACTTGAATCGCGGTGGCGTGGAAATCTGCCGTCTGTGCCCGAGACTGGCATGTTTCCGCGGTCTGCTTTGCGCCCTCGACATTGAGGTCGGCGCAGATCAGGACGGATGCTCCGCGAGAAGCCAGCGTCAAGGCTACCTCGCGGCCAATGCCGCTCCCTGTGAAGAGCCATGTCGGTGAGAAATCGTTCTAGATCATGCGAGATAGTCGCAGGAACTGACATACCTGCGCCAATGACCAGCGCCACGCCATCAATCTCCATTGCTGAACAAATCCTCTCCCGAGTATTTGCGTTTTCTCGTGGTTCCTAGCACTAAATGCTATATAGCCAAGACGATCTTCTTTGACCAACGTTATCAAGTGGTGAGGACACCTTTTGGCAACTGCCCCGCACAGCTTGCGCGGTGAGGTCAACCTGATAAGCCGCTATGAAATCGGGAGAATCGGCTGTTGGACACATGATGCAACTAACAGCCATGAGTTCCACCAAATATAGTGTGGAGATTGATCGTCGTTCACGTAGCGCCCACCTACCCAACTCCTCCGTAGGTCCTCCATATCTCATAGGTCGCTCTTACACTGTGCAGTACAGAGTACTAATTGAAGATCGGGGGCCAAATGCATTATGCATGTCGTCCAGGGGGGGTTAGCGTCATCGCCCTTGTTCTTTTCATAGTTGTTAGGTGCATGTCCAGTTGCATCGCAGGTATGCAGCCCAAGGCCTGACAGCTAGCCTGACAGCTAGTCCTGCTGACCCCTCTCTGCATCTCCGTAGCCGCTGAGCTCAAAAAGCCTGGGTGAATTCTTCTCAATCTATAAAAAAAGAAAGAAGAACTAAACAAAATCTCCTGTGAAACCAGAAGAAATCCCTCAGACCTCTCTCCAATCTACGACCATGCCGTGGACTCAAACCGCGCCAGGCGTCTTCTCGCGTCCCATCGGCGAGAATGAGACCTTTATCAAGCTTGTCAGCGATCCCGGGCACCCCCTCCGGCGCGAGCACTGGGCGATCAACTCGACCGCGACCATCAGTCCCCTCGGGGCGCTGGCCTCGAAGACGGACCTGCCCGCCGTGCTCCGGCGTGCATGGGCACACCTGCGCTTCCAGCACCCGAGTCTCGCCGCGCAGGTGGCCCCCGACAACACGCATCTGACCTACACGGTGCCCTCGTCGCCTGAGGCGCTGCAAGAGTGGACGGAGCAGACGTTCACCGTGGTGTCGGATGCAGCGTCAGCGAGCGAGGTGATCCCTACGCTGCGGCCAGGACCCTATGCGACGCTCTACTACGTGCCCCAAAGCGGCGAACTGCTGGGGCATACAGCCCACTGGCGTACCGACGGCATTGGCGTGCTCATGCTGCTCGATGCGCTGCTGGCGTTGGTGGCACAGCCAGACCTCGCGGACCCCTGGAGCCTCCCGTGGGGCAGCGAGGCTGGGCGCTTGGCTCCGGCAGTGGAAGACGCCGCGGGGATGCCCGGGGAGCCGTCGCCGGCGCAGAAGGCCCGGGCCCAGGAGGCGGTGGGCAGCTTCGCCCTGGCTGCGGGCGCGGTGGGCATCCCCTACCAGGGCGACGCGGCCACTATACCCGCAGGCACTCGCTCTGCCCACACGGCGCTCTCCCCGGCGGCTACCGCGGCAGTCGTCCAGGCGTCTAAGGCCCAGGGCTTCAGCGTCACCAGCGCCGTCCATGCCAGCGTGGCCGCCGCCAACTTCGCGCACGCCCCCGACCACCACCGGGGCCGGCACTACACCAGCACCATCCGCCTGAGTCTGCGCCCCTTCCTGCCCGAGCCGTATTCCACCCCAGCATATGCCTCCGGTCTATATACCACCGGCTGGATGGCCAAGGTGGACGCGGACGCCGGCTGGGAGGCCCACGCCCGCACCTACCAGGAGCAGTACCGCCGGGGCGTCTCGCCAGAGTACCTGGCCGGCCATCGCGAGTACGCCCGCAGCCTGTGCGACCTGATCCGCAATCTTCCCCAGGGCGGCGAGCCTCCCAGCGACGTCGACATCAGCAGCATCGGGATCGCCGAGAAACTGATCAACCCCGTCTATGGCACCCCGGACTATGGCGTGGAGGTGCGCGCGGTCAGCGTCGGCGTCGAGATGCTGACGCGCCAGGCCGTCTGCTTCGTGTGGACGTTCCGCAACCAGCTGAACTTGAACGTCGTCTACAACGAGGCGTTCCATGCCCCCGAGCAGATGGAGCAGTTTGTGGGCACCGTCAAGGACGTGCTGCTGAAACAGTTGGGGGTGGCAGAGTAAGAAGCAGGTTGATTCTGTCGCAGAGGAAGCGGATTGGTTAATCCATTATTATTATTATTATTATTATTATTATTATTATTAGTTAAAGTGAGATCTACAGATGAGGACATATTTGCTAAATTTCACAGAAATATAGCGCATTGCATGGTATCACATCAATTACAAAGCTCAAACTCCCTCGCAACAATACAACGTCGTCATTCATCACACCCAGTCCCTACTGAGCGTCGGATCGGGGGGCTCGACCGGACTGGTAGACTCGGCCTTCAGGGACTGCGAATATGGCTCCATGATAAGATGGCCACCGTCTTCGATTCTACCAAACGATCCATTGGAGTTGGGTCCCGGTCCGGACGTGCTGCCTTTACTACTGCCTTGGACGGTATTCTGCGAGCTGTCCGGCTTCCTTCGTCCATACAGGCGCCGCCCCAGTTCGAGGGTATTGGGGAGACACACGGACATGAGGGAAATGGGGGCTTCGCACTGCACCCATTCGATGTACTCGATCGTGCTCCAGGTGAGATCCTCCTCCAGGGAGGATCCCGCCTTGGCCAGGGTGATCAGACGGCCAACGGATACCACGATGACGCTGACACCGTTTGTTAGCGAAGATTGAAGTTTCGAAGTGAAAGGGAGAGGAGGTGCATACCAATATCCGCAAATGAAGACGCCAAACAGCAGGACACGCCGGATATTGGACACGTGCAGGCCCCAGAGCATAGGCAGCGGTATCACCAGGATGATAAGGTCCAAAACCATACTGGGCGTTGCGGTCCCCAGGAACCATTTCCATTGCGATATGCAATGCGCGCCGGGCACTGGTTCCCACGACGCTCGGACGGGGTTGCACTGGAACATGGTTGACAGCCAGGAACCGAGTAGCCAGGCGGCACACAGGCTGCCCACGATCCAGAGGGCGAAGTAAAACCACTCCGCCGTGCGCTGGAAGATGCGATAGTAGAAAAACAGCACCGAAAACTTGGGGAAGGTAATGCCGGCGTCGTAGAGAAAGGCGGCCGCGAAGATGATCTTGGGACCTTGTTGCTGATTGTATACCGGCAAGACGGCCGAATGGCGACCCAGACCGAGGGAGATCCACCAGTATATGAGCCCAGATTCGGAGATGATGAGGGGCTGGTGAAGACAAGACAAACACATTAGCTAGAATTTCCATTTTCAATCCGTCTCTTCATTGCGCTGTTTTTCGGTTTCCTACTCACCAGCGTCAGGATGGCAAACAGATCATCATATCCAAATTTGTGCGTGGGCGAGATATAGATGGACCATGACCGCAGGCAAACCGATATGGTCGCCACGGCCAACATGACCGTACAGAGAGCGATCAAGTTGGGCTGAAGACTGGCATCCGGGTCGATGGAGGACATGATTGTCAGACCGTGTCAATAGAAATCCCTTGACGGGCTTGACAACCACCGCAACAGAGGAAGGAGAAAAGTTGGAGAGAATAATATAATAGAACATTCGTCCTAGGAAAAACCGATAACCGATTTGGGGGCGGGGGTTTGGCATGTTTGGCATGACAGCATGTCGATCCCGCAGCTGGTGGTGGCCGTTGTGTTTGACAGACTCACATGATTGATGGAGAAAGCAATTATTAGGGTACCTAGTAAGTAGCCCACTTGGAGGGTTTATGCAAGTGCATTAATTAATGTTAGGTGCGCAACCGATGTCACTGTGTCTCTACTACTGCAGAGCATGCAGTAGTCGCTGTTCCCTCAACGGGTAACTAATATCACCCTATGCCATGGAGCCAACACTGACAGAGAACAATCATTCGTCAGCCAGCGTCATGATCTGCAGAGCACGGTCTTGTTCTCAGTTCTCCTGCCTATATTTTATATTAAGAGACCTTTTCTTTTATAGGATGCATAATCATGCATTTCCGTAGTAGGTACCTAGAAATGGGAGATTCCATTGAGTCAGGACCCTCTACTTCGGCAGGATAAAGCTTGGTTATCAGCCTTGTTCCATATTAGAGCATATTAGAGCATTGATCCAACTAGATAACGTGCAAAAGAAGGCATGGGATAGGTTTCTTTTTTAAAGATAGTCAGATGTTGGTTGTGCAAGACGCGTTTTCACGGCCCTCCCACAAGGATAATGTACCTGAGGGAACGTCTCCTCCGGCCTTTTTGCCCTCGATTAGTTGCATATTTTCAATTAGTTCGTACAGGATTACCTCAGACTCGGACTCTTGGCTTCGTAGGAGCTGAGTGTCTTTTGTCAGTCATGGCCGGCTGAGAAGTGCTTAAAAAGCCTTGACTGCCTGCAGTCCTTTAGAACTTCACTATCGTGACCAGATATTTAGCTTTTTGTGCATTCAGTTAAAGGTAATAATGGCCAGCAGCATGCAACGCGAGCCGATCGCCATCATCGGCATAGGTATGTAGAATGCCCGTTACAAGACTCCTCGTCACTAACATGATACAGGATGCCGTCTTCCAGGTGAGGCATCCTCACCCTCCAGGCTGTGGGATCTGCTGGTCCAGAACAGGTCGGGTCACGGCCAGGTCCCGCCAGAGAGATACAATGCGGAGGCCTACTATCATCCTGACGCCGAACGGCCCGGCAGCATCAATTCCACCGGAGGGTACTTCATCCAGGAAGATGTCCATGCCTTTGACAATGCATTCTTTGGCATCAACAACCTCGAGGCCACGTATATGGATGCCCAGCAGCGAAAGCTGCTCGAGGTCGTCTACGAGTCCTTTGAAAGCGCGGGCGTCCCGCTTCAACGGATCCAAGGCTCCAAAACCGGCGTCTACGTCGGCAACTTCACCAACGACTACATGATCATGCAGTACAAAGATCCGGAATATTTCTCTCGATACAGTGCGACTGGGGCCGGCCCCACCGTGCTCTCAAACCGAATTACGCATTGTTTCGACCTGCACGGTCCTTCGGTCGTCCTTGATACCGCCTGCTCGTCATCCCTCTACGCGCTGCATTCGGCATGTCTCGCCCTCGATGCGTACGATTGCGATGCGGCGGTCGTGGCCAGTGCAAACCTGATCCAGTCCCCCGAGCAGCAGCTCATTGCCGTCAAAGCGGGCATCCTGTCTCCTGATTCAACGTGTCATACGTTTGACGAGGCCGCCAATGGCTATGGAAGGGCAGAGGGCGTCTCTGCCCTGTACTTAAAGCGACTCAGTGACGCAATCCGGGACAAAGATCCTATCCGGTCTGTGATTAGAGGAACAGCGGTCAATGGGTAGGTTTCGTGGTCTTCTAGCTACTGAGGTAAACACTCATCTTTTCTCGTCGTTAGAAACGGAAAGACACCTGGCATCGTCCAGCCGAGCGTTGATGGCCAAGAAGCCGTAATTCAAGCGGCGTACCGACGGGCTGGATTGCCTACAGATGAAACAGATTACATAGAGGTAAGGATCATGTCCGATCGATGCAAGATATCCAACTGACAGATGATTTCAGGCCCATGGAACGGGCACAAAAGTGGGAGATCCAATCGAAGTCGAAGCGATCTCGCGTGTCTTCCGTCATAAAACCGGGAGACCCACGCTTGTTGGTGGTATCAAACCGAATCTCGGTCATAGCGAAGGCGCAAGTGGCCTCTCCAGCATCATCAAAGTGACTCTTGCCCTCGAAAAGGGCGTCATTCCGGCTACTGTGGGCGTCAAAAACATCAACCCGAGCATCAAAACCAAGGAGTGGAATGTTGAAATTGCCACAACCAACCAGCCATGGCCTGCATCAGCCGTGCCGCGAGCGAGCGTCAACTCCTTTGGCTTCGGAGGTGCCAACAGCCATGCTATTCTTGAAGCTGCAACCGCGCATATCTCATATGATTCTGGCCGTGTCTTGAACGGTAATTGTTATATCAATGTAAATGGGAATGGCAACGTGGACAGTCATGCTTCATCTACGAACGGTGCTGGCAAAGAGACGAACAAACTCCACTTGATCACTCTATCGGCAGGATCAGAAAACTCCCTTACTCAGATGGCAAAGAGCCTTGCTGCGTATACCAACCACCATCATGTTGACGTGCGGGATCTCGCCTTCACGCTGAGCTGTCGTCGTTCCAAGCTCTCCACTCGTGGCTTCCTTCTGGCATCGCAATCAACCCTGCACAGCGATCTAGATCCGAGCAAGATGAATGTGAATGTCCGTGGGACTGGGTTTTCCGCAACCCTCCCTTTCACATTCGTCTATACCGGTCAAGGAGCTCAGTGGCCCGGCATGGGTATCGAGCTTCTCAAACAGAACACGGTCTTTCGAAACTCAATCAGATACCTTGACTCCTGTTTGCAGGCCCTCGATGCGGAACTATCGCCGTCTTGGACTATTGAGGCCACCCTCCTGGCTTCCGCAGAAGAAAGTAATATCAACCTGGCAGAGAAGTCCCAGCCCATCTGCACTGCGGTGCAAATTGCACTCACAGACCTGCTCCGTGACTGGGGTATTCTTCCGGAGACCGTTGTCGGGCACTCTTCCGGAGAAATGGCGGCAGCGTATGCAGCTGGTCTTCTGACTGCTCGTCAGGCGATCCTTGCAGCCTTCTGTCGTGGCAAGGCCGTTTCGAATAGTACAACTAACAAGGGAGCGATGATGGCCGTGGGTCTGGGCGGAAGCAGGGCACAGGAAATCGTCACCGAGTTGGAGTTGCAAGAATCCATCACTGTCGCCTGTCTCAACTCTCCCGAAAGCACCACCCTCAGCGGTGATGATGTCGCCATCGAGAAAGTGCTGAAGGTCCTTCAAGAGCGAAACTTCTTCGCGAGAAAGTTAAGGACCGGCGGCAAGGCTTATCATTCGCATCACATGAAGCTGTTGGGCTCCAAATACCAAGAATTGTTGGAGCGAGTGTGGGAGGTTCCGAATGGCAGCACGAATAGCGACGCGAAGAATTATGTGAATGGCAAAGTTCCGTCTGTGAGAATGATTTCGACTGTCACCGGTCACGAAGCTACGCCCGACCAAGTGGCTTCACCGGAATACTGGCGACTGAATCTCGAATCCCCGGTTCGATTCGAAGAGGCCGTAAAGATAGCCTTGGAGAGCGGAAAATGTCACTTCCTTGAAGTCGGTCCTCATTCATCTCTTGAACTCCCCATCAAGCAAACAGCCTCAGCATTGAACAAGGCGCAAGATCATTACCTTTACAGTTCCGCTCTTGTCCGGGGCAAAGACGCTGGTATGACGGTGCTCAATCTGGTGGGCTCGTTGTTTTTGCACGGACACGACGAAATAAAATACGAAAATATACTAGTCATCGATGAATCCGAACCCAAGGTCCTTCTTGATCTACCTCCTTATCCTTGGGACTACAGCGCATCCACTCTCTGGACTGAGCCTCGCTCCGTGACTGAGTTCCGCAACCGCAAATATCCACGCCATGACCTCCTTGGTTCCCAGCTTCCAGGGGGAAACAAGTCAACCACGACGTGGCGCAATGTCCTCGACATCAACGAAGTATCGTGGCTGAAGGACCATTGCCTTGGGCCCTCGATCGTGTTCCCTGCCGCTGCATACGTCGCAATGGCAGTGGAGGCAATGTGTCAGGTTGCTGGATTGCAGCTCCACGAATGCCCGGGCGTAGAGCTTCGCAATGTCAACTTCGTCAAGGCTCTTGACATGCACCCGGAACGGCAGCCCAAGGTCGAGATTTTCACTGAGATGCGCCAAGCACCACTGTCCAGCACAACGAATTCGGATCGCTGGTGGCATTTCAGCGTTGTCTCGATCTCTGGCGATGACTCTCATCCGACAACGCACGTGAACGGTCTTGTCAGCCTGCCCAAGAACTCGCTATCCATGACCCAGCAGCTTCGACTGAATAAGGACACGATGGAGCAACAGGCAACCCGCGTCTGGTATGAGAAATTTAGCAAGGAAGGCCTGAATTGGGGTCCGCAGTTCGCGGTCATGGAGGAGATATTCTGTGATCGAGCAAGACAGGCCCAACAAGCATCAGCAACGACTCACCTTCTCCGCGGAGATACCATTTGCTCTTCTGAAGGGCGATCGCGATCGCAGTACATTGCGCATCCGATCAGTATTGATGCCATGCTCCAGACTGCCTTCGTTGCCACCACTGGAGGGTGGGTGAGAGAGCTTCGGGCTACAGTCCCCGTCACCATGGACTGGGTTCATGTCTCCGCCCCTGCTCTGCTTGATATGGACACGATGAAACCGTGGTCCATCGATACGGTGTCCGAGAGGGTCGGTTTCGGCACTGTGAAGATTGATGCCGAACTGTACAACGCATCCGGGCAGGTCTTGATCCGCATGAGCAGCGTTCGATGCATCGCCTACCAGGGCAACGTTCAGACCGATCCGCCTGAACAGCGGAATCCCTTGGTGAGAGTTGCTTGGAAACCGGATATCACCACTCTTACGACCGGAGTCAGTTGCGGCCTCTCCAAATACCTGGACTGGTTCACGGAAGACTGCAGAGCCCGCGGTGTGGAGGCTGACGAGGGTTCCATGCGCGTCGCCGGTGCCTTGGATTTAGCAGCTCACAAGCAACCAAATGCGCACATCCTCGAGCTAAGTGGGCAGACAGGGACCACTGAACTGATGCTTAGTCTGTTACGCGCCAATTCGCCGTTGAGACGCTTCAGCTCTTACGTTCGAGGCGGCTTTTCGGAAAGTGGCGAGTTACTTGGCTCAGAAGTAATTCTTGCAGGAAGTGCAAGTGAGAAGAATGGTACCCAACATGCGGCCATACCGCAGGACAAAAAGTTTGATATCATCCTTGTCTGTTCGGTAAGTTCCTCTTGAAAAAGGCGGGGGGGGGAAGCCCCGTTGGTCGGCATACTAGGTAGTAACCATTATAGCAGGAGCATGAGATGTCGACATCGTACTTCGCAGGCTGGTTAGCACCGGGCGCGATAGTCATTACAACTGGCGATGCCAGTCATATCACCTCTTCGAAGATCCATTACGAGAAGGTCATTCAAGAGAGTGGTCGAAGTCCTATATCGGTAACCCTAGCGATGACTTCGAGACCATCTCCAGCCAAGGACAAAGCTAGAAAGCCTGATGTAGTTTTTGTTAGTCATGTACCCATCTCAAAGCTCTCTCTCGTTTGCTAACGTTGCTACGTTATTGAAGGTCACCCGTGAAGGTACAATATCAGGCTTGGAAGCCAAGATCAAGGACACACTGGAAGGCTACTTCGGTTCGGCCATTCCAGTCGTGGGCTTGTCACAAGTGAGCTCAGCGACAGTTCCAGATCGATCGATCGTCGTATCGACTCTGGAAGTACAACAGCCCCTCCTGAGCGTGATCAGCGAGCAGGAGATGGACCTTGTCAAGATTATCACCGACAGGGTAGCCAAGATTCTTTGGATCTCAAACGGGAACATCTTGACCGGAAGTCGTCCCGATTTTGCGCTCGTGCTCGGCCTTTCACGCGCGTTGATGCTTGAACAACCTTCTCTTCAGTTTGCGGTCCTTGGCTTAGACAACATCTCTTCCGGCTTTGACACGGCTGCTCAAAACGTCCTCAGTGTCATGCACCAGCTGATCCACGATGGAAACCCAGACTTTGAATTCGCCCAGAAGGAAGGGCTCGTCCATATTCTTCGGTGGGAGCCGGAAGAGTCGCTCAATGCGCAGTTCAGACTGAAACAGGATGACGAGACCGTTGATGTAGCGCTCGAACACGCTGGACGCTGCGAGTTGAGCATCAAGAACCCCGGACAAATGGACACGATCCGTTTCGTCAGGAAAGAATATCAGCAGAATGCATTGGCTTCGGATCAGGTCGAGATCCAAGTTAAGAGTGTGGGCATGAACGCGAAGGTGAGACTTGACGTTCCATTGTTTTTTTTTAATGCTTACGCCAGACAGGATCTGTACGTTCTCAGCGCCAAGGTCGACACCAAGGATGTCTCTTGCTCCTGTGAATGCGCCGGTATCGTCACCGCGGTTGGAGCCGAAGTGACCAATTTCAAACCTGGGGACCGCGTCGTTGCCATGGCGCCAGGCCATTTTGCGACTGTTGAGCGTTTCCCGCAATGGGCTGTTTGCAAACTGCAGGACGACGAAGAATTCACGGTAAGTTGATGAATCGTGATAAGAGTTATATACTTCCAATTCAGGTGAACATCTTGCTGATATGTAGGTTTGCAGACGGCGTCGACAATTCCTATTGTCTTTTCGACAGTACTATACGGGCTGAAGTACAGAGCTAACTTGCAAGCCGGGGAGGTGCGTTATGATTAATTACCTAAATGAGGCAATCACCAGATCCGACGAGAAGCTAATACGGCTTTAGTCCATTTTGATTCACTCTGCAGCTGGCGGTGTCGGCATTGCAGCAATTCAGCTTGCAAAACATCTGGGTGCGAAGGTAATAATACAACCAGTTCAGCAACAATTGCTTTGGAAAGAGTTTGAATTGGCTGATGACATGACAGATCTTTGCCACCGTGGGCAATGAATCGAAGAAATCATTTCTGGTCGACACATTCAGCCTTGATCCAGCACACATTTTCAGCTCTCGCGATTCATCCTTCCTCCCAGCCATTCTCTCCGCGACGGCGGGCCAGGGCGTCGACGTGGTTCTGAACTCTCTCACTGGCGAACTGCTCCGAAGCAGCTTCGAGGCCTGTGCGGATTTTGGCCGTTTCGTCGAGATCGGGAAACGCGACATTCTTGACCATGGCAGCCTGGACATGGCCCCCTTCGGGCACAACGTCTCCTTCATCGCCTTCGACCTGAGCAATTTGTACCTCTCCCCAAAGCAGGCTCATCACCAGCTGTGGCAGAAGCTTCTTGCCGAAAGCATGGATCTCATTCGATCGGGGATTGCACGACCCTGCGCGCCGATCGAAGTCTTTGATGCGTCAGAGATCACCCGCGCATTCAGACATTTCTCACTCGGGACTCGCATGGGCAAAGTCGCTGTGTCGTTTGAAGATGGCCAAAGCCGAGTCAAGGTGATACCGAGCAAACATGAGACCGTCCTCAGTCCCCACAAATCCTACCTCATGATCGGCTGCCTGGGCGGCTTAGGTCGGAGCCTGTCGAAATGGATGCTGTCTCGCGGTGCCCGCCATTTCGTCTTTCTCGGTCGGTCCGCGTTAGATAAACCCATGGCGAGAGATCTTGTCAACGACTTACGGAAGCAGGGTGCGGACATCCAAGTAGTCCGCGGGGATGTTGGGAAATACGAAGACGTGGAGAGGGCCATTCAAGCAGCTACGTGCCCCATTGGGGGCGTGGTCCAGGCGGCAATGGGGTTGAGTGAAGCGCTATGGAGTGAGATGTCGCACAAAAGCTGGCATACCGGCATCGGCCCAAAGGTGCAGGGCACCTGGAACCTTCATAACGCGTTACGTGAGGGTGGAAGAGACGCCCAGCTGGACTTCTTCGTCATGACCTCGTCCATCTCCGGCACGGTCGGGACGGCTACGGAGAGCAATTACTGCTCCGCCAACGCATTCCTCGACGCGTTCGCACGCTATCGAAACAGTCTCGGCCTGCCTGCTGTGTCGGTGGGTTATGGCATGATCTCCGAAGTTGGGTACCTTCACGAACACCCGGATATTGAAGCGCTCATGAAGCGCAAGGGGATCCATGCCATCAACGAGGACGAGTTGCTCCAGATAATGGACCTCGCCCTTACGAACCAGCACCCCAGCACCTGGAAATCTCACTACGACCACCTCGTCAGCAGTCACCTGCTCACGGGCGTCGAATTCATCGGCCTCAAGGAACAGCGCAATCGTGGGTTCGAGGGCGACAATCACGTCCTGGCTGATCCCCGTGCATCCCTCTTTGCAGCCGCATTTGCGAGAAGTACCAATAAGGAGGATTATAGCGTCAGCGCTACTGGTCTACCCGAGGAAGTAGTCAAGGCTCTCCGCGAGCAGGGCAGCGGTGGTGCATCATCCTCCGTCCTAGATGCTGTCCGCGACATCGTGGCCAGGAAAATCTCGAATCTGATCCTGTTACCTGCGGGGAAGCTCCGGCCCGATCAGAAACTGGGGGACTTCGGGCTGGACTCGATGCTGGCAGCGGAGTTCCGGACGTTCGTTTTCCATGCGCTCGAGGTCGACGTGCCGTTTGTCATACTCCTGAACAAGAGCACGACCGTGAACAGTTTGGCACAGCTTATTACGGAGGGATTGGAGGGGAAATGTTAGTCATTCTCTCTCTCTCTGTCTGTCTGTCTGTCTGTCTGTCTGTCTGTCTGTGATTTCTGCTCTTTAATCATGTGGTATAGAGGAAGACCAGAAACACCACTTCTTGGTCAGAGTCACAGTATCTAATGTCCCTAGAATTTGGAAGAAGTTAGATATAATAGACCATAATTAACTGATGGAAGCCCCCCCCCCCCACACACACACACAGCTCCCTTTTGCTATCCTTTCTGTCCGGATAAAACCTATATATAGCTACAGTATGTAACTGTACCTATACTATACCACCCATCTTAATTAATTGCCTAAGGTACTGTGCTAACCCTAAACCCAAAAACCTGTAATGGCTGATCCTTTACTTAGAATATATAATAACTTATTATCTACCTAGTAAAGTAACCACATAAGAGAAATAATATTCTAAGGTTAGTAATGTATGTAATGTACAGACTCATTAGATGTATTAGAGACTAAGCAGAATTCTAAGTCAATATATAAAATAACTCTTAGGAATTAATACTACCCACCTACCTAGCTGAGAAAATAAATCTTACTAATTAATTATTAATTAATTACGGAAGTAAACCTCATTAATCTAAACGTTGCTAAATAGATTAGAGTACAGAGCTCAAATAGCTATACTATATAAAAAAGAGGTTGAAGTAAGGTAAGGATACCTATCTAAAGAGGCTAAGTAGACACGAGCTTAGTCACAAACAGAACAAACAGATGATGCAGATGATGCATTTTTTTTCCGAAAATATACCAGACATCAGTATTAGGCCTAGTTAGCTTGGCTTGGGAATTTAAGTTCCTAGCTAGACAGTAATAGACATGCCTACCTAAGTACTGTACGGAGCACATAAATGTACGTGAATGTATGTACCTCGGTAGGCGATAGTTCCAGCAGCTTCCTACCTAGGTAAGTTTGGTTCACTTGCGGAGAAGAGGACGCTTATTTGCGGGGAAACCCCACCACATCTCCAAGCAGGAGCTGACAGCACCCGCGAAGCTGCGATTCCTGACCAACAAACATATCGGCGACGAATCAATCAATTGGTGGACACTTTTGTGTCGCTATTTCTTGTATCCAATTCGCGGTATTACTCCTCTGCTCCGGTCTGCGATCCCTTCTTGAACCTTGCAAACTACATACCCTGCTGAGGGGACACGTGGGTTCTGAATCGACTTCAGATATCCCTACGAGGGGATGAATTGGACCTAGTATTGGGCCTTCATAGGTGGTCAATAAGAAGCAAGGAAAAAATGCGGATTCATCGTCTCGTCCGGCCAGCAAGGACTGCAGGGTCACGAATACTGCAGCGCGTCGGGTTCATAGTACCTGCACAAAGACAGCTAAACGTCCCATCACTCCAGTATCGTGGTCTGTTGACGAAAAGTTATGCCCGTGGCCCAACAGAGGTAGGAAGCTCACTTACTACCATGCTGGACATTCATCACACCTGAGGGGAACGAGTCTAGACGGGCGATGACTAACAGGCATGCCGCTCTGGTAGCCTCCTCTAATCGAGCAGACTGTTGGAGAGCATTTCGCGACCATTGTCCGTCGATACGGAGATCGAACAGCGTTGGTCTCACCTCTCGACTTTGTGCCTGATGGCTTGGCATCACCTGTTATTCTGACGTACTAACGGTCTCCTTGAAGAGTAATCGCGAGACATCAAAATGAGCGATTGACGTATGACGCGCTTGACCGCAAGAGCAATGCGTTGGCAAGAGGACTGTTGTCCATTGGTGTTCGCAAAGGCGATCGAATAGCAGTGATGTTAGGCAATTCCATCGAATATGCAATTGTGCGGTGCCGATCTACAGCAAGGAAATACTAGACCATTCTCCGTCAAGCGCTGACATGCAATAGGCAACCTATGCCCTTTTCAAACTGGGTGCAATTCTGGTATGTAATGCAAAAAAAAAATAGATCTATGGAGGGAAAAACAAGCGAGACTTACGACCGTCAGGTACCGCTCAACCCATCTTTCAACGCTAATCAGGTCGTCGCTGCATTAAGCCATCTTGAGGCAAGCCATTTAATTATCAGCACCGAAGCAAATCTACCGCGGCGCGAACCCCGGAACAACATGCCCCTTTTGAAGCACCTCGTCGCCGACCTGGAGGCGGCCAAGATCGAATCGCAACTGATACCCTCGCTGAAACGGATTGTGATCGTGGATAATTCCTCTGGCAGGGTCGACACGTCCTCGTACAGATCGTTAACTCCATACTCCTCGATTATGTCTGAGCTGGCATCGGACAGTCGACCGTTACCGCCTCAAGGTCTCTCGCGCTACGACATTGTCAACATCCAGTTCACGTCGGGAACAACATCCATGCCGAAAGCAGCCTGTCTGAGCCATCGGTCGATCTTGAATAACGGGGCTCAGATCGGTGATCGGATGCTCCTCACCCCTGAAGACATCGTGTGTTGTCCCCCGCCGCTTTTCCACTGTTTCGGCTGCATATTAGGGTACATGGCGACGGCGACGCACGGTTCTGCCATCGTCTTTCCCTCAGAGTCTTTCAACGCGCTAGCGACGTTGAAAGCAGTGCAGGAGGAAAAATGCACCGCGCTGTACGGCGTCCCAACGATGTTCATCGAAGAACTGGGGTTGCTGGAGAGCGGCGAGGTGCCTTATGAAGGGTTTCAATATCTGCGAACCGGTATCGCCGCCGGCAGCAGTGTCCCCGCCGAGCTGATGAGGAAGCTGCACAAGACGCTGAACCTGACGGAATTGACCATCTGCTACGGCATGACGGAGACAAGCCCCGTGTCGGCCATGACGACGACCGACGACCCGATCGAGAAGAGAATCCACACTGTCGGGAGACTTATGCCCCACGTCGAAGCCAAGATTGTCAATCCACATGACAGGAGCCAGATCCTTCCGGTTAACACCAAGGGCGAACTGGCAGTCAGTGGGTACCTGCTGATGAAGGAGTACTGGGGCGCACCGGAGAAGACGGCAGAAGCCATGATCGCGGACGAAGAGGGGAAGATCTGGATGCATGTGAGTTGTTTCCATACTCATATTCACGTTCCGTTTCAACAAGTGTTCTTCAACTATTCCATATAGACATAACTAAATATCGTTTTTTTTTTTCGTTTCATTTCTATTCAACAGACAGGCGACGAAGCCACCATGTCCCCAGAGGGCTACATCACCATCACAGGCCGAATCAAAGACCTAATCATCCGCGGCGGCGAGAACATCCACCCGCTAGAGATCGAGAACTGCCTCCTCGCCCACCCGGCCGTGTCGGAGGTCTCCGTCGTCGGGGTCCCAGACGAAAAGTACGGCGAAGTCGTTGGCGCATTTGTTGTTCGGGCTCGAAAGAGCGGTAGCAGTAGCAGCAGCAGTACTGGACAGCAGCAACAGCAGGAGGATGATGACGATCCCAGCAAAGAAATAGAAGAGTTGAGGGAGTGGGTGCGTGGGAAATTGAGCAATCACCTCGGTGAGTTTCTCCCAGGACATAAGCTACACGCCTGGAAAAAAAAAACAAGAAACTAGGTGACTCTAACTGATGCTTCTTCCCAGTCCCGAAATACATCTTCTTCCTCCCAAGCTCAGACGCCTTCCCCAAGACAGCGAGCGGGAAAATCCAGAAATTCAAGCTCCGAGAGACTGCGATTCAGCTGCTGAAGGAAAAGGAGAAGAAGGAATCATCCTCATAAGAGGGTCGCTAATGCATGCAGCTCAACAACGTATTGGGATCAAAAGCATGTCTCCCAGAACACACTATCACGTTCGCAACGTTCTCTTTGGTTGAAGGGTTCTGTTCTTGGAACTTGCCTTGATGATATTGGGAAAGATCTACAGACTACATATCCCTCTTTCTCTCTCTCTCTCTCTCTCTCTATATATATATTCAGATTTAGAACTTGGGAATAGAATGGAACTCTTTAACGCTCTATCACAGAGGAAAACAAGGAAGACGTGACACGTCTATATTCTATAGTCAAATCAAGCAGCCACACGCACGGGACACCACAATTACAAGATCTATATATGGTCAAGCCTGCAATTTGGCGGTTTTCTACAAACAGAACAATGTTCATAGAAAGGACTCAAGGCGAGTCAATATCTGTTCCCCAAAAGAAGGTTTGGAGAAGTTCTATGCCATGCGTCTCTTTTCCGGCGGTAAATGGTTATGCACCTTGTGCACCTTCATCTGCCCAGCAAGCCTGCCACTTCCTTTGCCGGCTGCATCGATCGAATTGACCGGTTTGTTCATGTCCTTCGGGTCCGGACAACAGCATTCAATCCTGCTCACCCACCGGTCCCTAAGGACGTCATGGACGGTTATCCTCTTCTGGGGATCTGGGTGCAGCATTCGCAGAATAAGCCGCCTGAGAGCCGCCTTTGGAAGAGCTGAGAAGATTCGACCGCACGAAGGGTACTCTGTTTCAGTAATGATTCCATCCGGCTTTTTCAGCAGGAAATCGTCCCAACCAGCGATGAATTTCGCGTAGTTGACATCTGATAGTCTCGCAGCCTGCCAAGGCGTCCCGCGAAAGAAAAGAGCCAGACAAACGATGGCGCAAGACCAGACATCAAGAGGGCGGGGATCGTAGTCACCTATATACTTTTAATAAGCCAAATGCAGCAATTAACGTGCAACAGGGGAGAAGCATATTGTACCTGTCTTTGCCAGAACCTCCGGTGCAATATAGGGTAGGCTACCACAGATGCCCGGCGAGCATTTTCTAACCTCACCCATTGCCTTGCCACACTCTCCGCCGGCAGAGCGCAAACCGGGATGAATACCACTGAAGACTTCAGAAACGCCGAAGTCTGTGATCTTGAGATGTCCTTCGCTCGAAAGAAGCAGATTCTCCAGCTTAATGTCACGATGCGCGATCCCGTTCTCGTGCAAAAAGGCGACGCCTTGCAAAAGCTGCTTGAACAGACACAGGTTGTCTTCTTTCTGCAGATAACCTTTCTGAACCAACGAATACAGCTCTCCATATGAGCAGTACTCCATGACCTGATTCCAGCGGCCAGCATGTCTGCAGAGACGCACTGTTTTTACAATATTCGGATGATCGAGGCTGTTGGCTATGCAGAATTCAGATTTGACCTTCTGCTCGTAGTCCTTCTCTTTTTCGTGTCGGCCGCGTTTGCGGAATTCTTTGACCGCGTACTGGACGTCTTTGGAGCATCCTTTCCTGTACATTATCTTCACCGTGGCTGTAGCGCCCTTCCCGATTTCCTTTCCCCGTCGACCCGGGATTATACTCGCACTGACAAACTCCTCGCTGAGCTCGCACGACTCCACATGGAAATCATCAGGGAGACTTGCACTCATCCGAGAGGCCTTCAATCCGACCCCAGAGTTTGCAGGGAAAGAAAAGTCCGGTATTTCACGTTGCGTTTTCGCATGATCCAAACTAGGAGAGCGCAGGGTCCTGCAACAATGATCCCGTGGTCGCGGAGTAGCAGCGTACTTGATCCTCTCCTTCAGACTTCGCCCTGCAGTCGGCCTTCCTGGCTTCTGAGCCCCTCTTAAAAGTTCAGAGCTTCCAAATACTCCAGTAGCACCAGAATATAACGTGTCTGAGGGCGAAAATGAGGATCGGGGAGAGTTAGATGTTGAGGTAGGTTGGGAACCGCGAGCGGATGGATCTAGCCAAGCTCCCTCCAATCCACCATCGAGGCTGTTCGGAGAAGTTCCCAAGCTTGAAGCTCCTTGCGTATCCCCGTTTGGTCGCACATTGCGACGGAAAAGGGATTTGAAGGAGTGAGATGCCTTCCTTAATGGAGATGATTGACTGGATAGACTTGATGCGGTGGATGAAATTAGCTGTTCAGGGGAGGTTTTTTCAGGTGTCAATGGTGGAGTAACCACAGTATTGATGATTAACGGATTCGAACTCGCACGGTATAGTCCAGTAGGCTCGATCTTTTGTATGATAGTGCTGTGACGATTCTCCAAGATGGAGAGCGGAGATAATAAGCCGTCCGAAGTTGTGGCATTGTCACCGGGGTCCATATATCCCTGGTTAAGCGTGTTCGGCGGATTCATGGGACAAGAATCTGTAAGCACAGCTTCGGCGCCGACGTCGCTCGGTATCCTTGAGAGACACGATATGTTTAGGCCATGATTGTTAGGCCGC
This sequence comes from Rasamsonia byssochlamydoides, assembly GCF_041956645.1. Taxonomy (NCBI): domain Eukaryota; kingdom Fungi; phylum Ascomycota; class Eurotiomycetes; order Eurotiales; family Trichocomaceae; genus Rasamsonia; species Rasamsonia byssochlamydoides. The sequence continues at coordinate 906,411 of NW_027192385.1, read as the reverse complement.
AACGGTTCAGTCTTGGACAAATACATAACAGGACCCTGTGACATTGCGATGTCGTTGGTGATTGTGAAGGCAAAGGTCTCGATCTGATTGTTTATGACTAAAGAGGCATAGGCGTGGAACTGAGAACCAGATTGAGAAAAGACACTCGCCGGAGTGGATAGCCAGGAAGAAACCACGGCATAAATATCCAACTATGGCGCTCACTTGATTTCGAGCGAGACTCGCTTCTAATCCACGAGATAGAACTGAATTCCCAAGCTGCGGGGAAGGCACGGCAAGGAAAAGGGAGATGCGGACAGAAGATGGCGGTTTCAACCACCAGCTAATGGCAGGACTGCTGCACTCAAAGACTTCGCATTTTGGTGGGAGACGAGTGATCGCGCAGAGTGGAAGAACTCGTCAGGAGCCAAACAGGTTCTTGCAAGGTAACTGCGAGCAAAATATGACGGAGGCTGGGGAGGCTGGATATGACCCGGAGGATAGTTCCCAGTCGTGTAGTGAAATAATGCCCCAAGATATGGATTTCACCAGCAGCTTGAATAATCCAAGACAATGTAACAGAGGTAAATCTCGAGCGACGAAGTCGAGGATGACTCTAAGGTCCAATTATGGAAGGTGGAGAGGAACTGATGCTCAAGGTTCTAGGATAGGAAATAGCAAGGGATGCCAGAGAGCGAGACTCGAGAGCTTCACTTGCCTACCTAGGCAGGTATGCTTGCTTTAAATCCTTCTCGCAACAACGCATCAGAGAAGCCAAGCCTTCTCTCCCGCCAAGAAGCGCAGCCAACTGGCAGGAGAACAAGAATGAATGAATGACAAGAAACTTGGCAGACATGGATTTGATTGTGATCTGAGCAGGGATGTTCCTGTGCCATTGCTGGTTTGACTTTTTCTCTCCCCACACACCCTCCAGGATTATATTGCATCATCCACGATAATTCAAAGCTTGTTTTCGTATTAGACGCGGCTAATTGAGTTAGCATCGCTGCCTAAATCCAGGCATCTGGCATTATTTAACACTGCTAGAGCAAATATGGCTGCGGAAGCCGGAGGGCATCCAGTCCAGGTTGAGAACGGTTTCCGGCAGGGTCTGCCAAGCAGCATTTGCGCCTCTTCGTAGATCATATCTGGGTCCTATGTATTCCGCTCGTTACACTAGAGGAACAACTTGGCAGACATTCCCAAAAATAAGATCCCAATAAATGGATGGATAGATGGGAACTACGGCTAAGCCACCGAGCTAACCCAGGGGCTTCAACTGGGCAGCATGCAGGCGCAAAAAGGAGAAGGCTGACCAAAGCCTCACAAGCCAAGCATTTCGCTGCGAGCATTCATTTCCTCCTAACTAATGGTACCTCGTACGGGGATGCCGAAGTCCCACGCCAAGAGCTGTTGAGTCCTCGGCTTGGCGTTTGCCAAGACCCGGCGGAACAACCGGGGATCATAGTGGCATGCCTGAGCAACAGGGGAAAACTAATCAGGGTAGTACGGAGTACTCCATGCATACGGAAGACTTGTTCAATGTGTGTAAACATATCATGGATATCGCGTTGGAAGATGATATTGATCGATATGATCAACTGAACTCTTCTTCCCGTACCTGCAAGTTGTAGCTATATACTTCGCGTGAAGATGACCTTGGCAAATTTGACCAGCACCAGGATTAAATTGCATCCAAAAAGCAGGAATCATTATACTAGCTCAACGAGCAAACTGCACGCCTGTCAATTATTAAACAAACCTGAGAAATTGACTTTGGAGGTAAGAACGGGAGTCGCGATAACAGAGAGGTCCTGCTTGTTGCAACCAATTCAAGCCATGAGAACTTCCAACGGCTCCCTCAGTCCCTTCAAGCTGTTCGCACATCGAACATGCGGGATCCTTTAAACACGTCTTCCTTTTCCGTGCTCTGCATGAAGTGCTGCCACTCTGGCGTCTGAATCCATTGCTCCCAGGCCCGTTTACTCTTGAAGCTCGCGAACAATAACGTGTCATGCATCCTCGCGAGACGTGCCTCGAGGACGACCGGGAGGGGCCATCTCAACCGGAATAGCCTCAAAGCGAGTAACGTAAGGACTGCGATCTGCGTGCTGCTGGACTTGAGATAGAAGTGTGTCCAGACGATGGACTCGCGCTGCAGAACGGGTGCTCTCATTCATCGATTCTGAGGATGATGATGTGGCTGGTGCTTCGAGGTTTCGAGACATCTGCGATGCGAAGAAGAATATCATACACGAGAGGGGTTTCTCGCGACCCTCCTCTGAATCGTCACTGCCAGTCGCGCCAGATTTTCGAGCCTTGTCAAATAACATGTCGACCTGGATGTCTGGGAAACATGTAATCAATCACCATCAGCAGGAATGGGGAACGTTACGAGCAACTTGTCAACAGACGACAGACGGCTTCCTCAAGATATCTCATTGTGACGTGAGTCGACTGCCGGTCCGTCCGGCTGACCAACTCGCCATCACAAGAGCAGAGCTTTCCCCGCATTTGTGATAGAACTAGGTTGCAAGTTGCAACGCGTCTAGAGCTGACGATGTCCTGTCAATGGATGGACAGGGGTGTGGCAGCACATTTACCCATCCTAGCTCCTCAACCCCGCTTTCTGAACGTGAGTTTTGTTTTCAAGATGCAATTGCAGCTTCCAAGTGGCACAGAAAAGCGCGCTAGCGACGAGCAAGAATCAAGACGCTGTCAGAGAGTAAGGCAGCTTGCGGGCATGCGCAGCCACTGGAAGAGATAAAACTTCCTGCAATCCCTACTCCTCTCGAGACTCGATGAGGCATATGTTCATATGATAAATTGAGAGAGACAGAATACTTGGGAAAGCCAGCTTCCCAAACCTGGTATGATCCCCTCTCACAAGCATGCGTGGCAAGAGACCTGCTCAATAGTCTTGTATCCCCGTTTCCCCTTTCAATCTGGATTTAGGATCCTCGCCTTCGTGCCCTTCTTCCACGATCCATTCCGGCTCCTCTTCATCAAAGTATCGCTCTTGCTCCTCGTTCCAATCATCATACTCGTCATTCTCATCCACGGTCTTGTAGTCAAAGTCGTAGTCCGCGCCTTTCAAGAAGCGCATCTCCATCTCCCAGCGCCAGCGCTTTTCGCCTTCTTCCTTGGTCGCGGGAATATCGTCCTTGTCCTCGGCGATAATTTCACCGTCGGGTCCGCGCCTGTAGCTGAGCATTGCGTTAGGGTCCGGGTTAGCGAGGGCCTCCATCTTGGCCTCCGATCGCATCAGATCAGCGTGCAGAATGCCGGAGAAGCCCTTGGCACGTCCCTCGGCCTCTCTCTCTGCAGGAGTTTGGAAACGACGGATGAGGCGATCGTATAGTAAAGGGTCTACAGAGCTGCGCGTTAGTATCGAACAGGTTCCAGAGCTTCTTGGATGATGGATCAGTGCAACACGCGAAACGAGGAGAGGGCAGGCGGACCAGCCATCTCGAGATCTGCAGAGAAGTACTCTGGATGTTTTTCCAGGTAGCGTTTCCGACGATTCTTCACCTGGATTGAAGCTGGAGGCTTCAACTCATGCGTAGTTGATTTCTTCTCGGAAGCTGCTGCATCTTTTGAACCTTGCGTTGTAGGTATGCCTGTATTCATGGGGAAGTGCGGCATATTCAAGTCTCAGAAGTCTCAGACGCGAAACTGTTGTCCTGGGTAAAGGGATTATAGCTTTCTGAAACAGAGATTGTTTGGGTTGAGATCTGGAGAATGGTTGATGATGATAGCTCTTGAGCAGACAGGTGGGGCGGAGTCCGACTTAGTGGCGAGATCCTCGGCCCGCAGTCCGCAGTCCCAACTAATGCGCGCTGGGAGAATGAGATACAGACAGCTCTGAGCTCCTGATATGTGGTTGTGCTTGTAGGTGTCTGGCACTTTTTATCAGATTGTCGGCCAGGGTTCCCTGGGTCACAATCAGCCTAAACACCGGTTTGTTCTCTGGACTGCTGTCGAACTGTAGGTTCATTTTCATTTCGTTGTCTGCAGCCGGGATATTGTTTTCAATCGTGGAGAGCTTTTGAGATATTCATCCATCAACGTCTAGTCCCGCGATATCTGAAGGATCACTTGACAATGGCGAACAAGTCTCGTATATCGACCACCGCTAGCCAGCGTAGTCCACCTTGGGTGTCCGTTGGTAGGGCCATAACATTGATCCTCCTTGCCGCCGTATACTCTCCGATCTTTCAACGCGCCCTGTCTCCAGTTTACGGCTCGACGCCCGTGAGCGCTTACCACCGTGCTGTAACCATTGCTGCCATCTTCACGGGCTCCATCCTGAGGCATCGTTTCCCCAGATTGATCGGCCACTGGGACGCCAAGTTTCTTCCGGCTCTTGCATTTGCGATTCCGACTATTCAATTTTTCTTATTCAAGCAGAGTCCATCCCTGGGTAATCCAGTTGGTCCTGTAGTGACAGCACTGGTGACCTTCTTCCCATTGGTGTTGCTGTCCGTCTCCGCGTCTTCTGCGCTCCTCGGTGTTTTGCATCTGCAGGATTATGGCCAGACAGTAGCCGAGCATGGACCTCTCATCGGGAGCCTGTTCCTGTATACTTTCGGAGAGAAAGTGGCTCAGTTTGCTCTGACGAGAGTTATTGGGTCGAGCTTCTTGCTGACATGCTCCGCGCTGCAACTAGTGGTAGCGTTTCTATATGCTGCAACTCTGCCATCGATATGGGTGCTCCTCGCTATTCCATCTCTGCTCTTTTCAGTGACTTCCAACGTGCACATGCCCTTTGATCACACGACTGCGGTGCTCAACTCCACCCTTCATGGGTACGGTTACAATCTCGTGGCTCGCCAAGAGTCAGTGACCGGTTATATCTCGGTCTTGGAAAACACCAAATCGGGTTTCCGTGCCATGAGATGCGACCACAGCCTTCTCGGTGGAGAATGGACGAAAACCCCAGCCAACTACAATCCAAGGGCAAGCGATCCTATCTATGCTGTGTTTGCCATGCTCGAGGCAGTTAGACTGGTCGAGCCTGATAATAGCAGGCGGCCGCGTGCGGATAAAGACAGCAGCGCACTCGTCATGTAGGAGTCTCACATGATAACTACCTGTTCATCGCTAGCTGACTGCTCCTAGAGGACTTGGAGTCGGGACCACGCCTGCGGCCCTGATCAGCCACGGGATTGACACCACCATTGTCGAAATCGACCCTGTGGTGCACAAGTTTGCGACACAGTACTTTCACCTTCCCGCCAATCACACAGCCATCATCGAGGATGCGGTGACGTTCGTGCAGAATGCCCAGAAACAGCCGGAACCTCGCCGGTACGACTATATTGTGCATGATGTGTTTACAGGCGGTGTGGAGCCGGTTGACTTGTTCACGCTCGAATTCCTGCAGGGGCTGAATTCGCTGCTCAAAAATGACGGTGTCATTGCAATTGTCAGTTCCTCTGCTGCCAAGTGGAATTTCTCCATTTCTCCCTTTGTTTCCCTTTTTTATTTTTGCCGTTACAAACCGGCTTGTGGACTTGTACAAGACAAGAACTGACATCAGCTCCAGAACTACGCCGGAAACCTCTCCCTCCCATCCGCAGGACTCGCCGTCCGCACGATCCAGACCGTCTTTCCCTCATGCCGTATCTTCCGCGAAGACGAGCCCTCCTCGGCGCAGTCTCCGACGGCGGGTTTCACCAACATGGTGATCTTCTGCAAGAAGACTGCCGCCGCGCTGCGATTCCGACAGCCCACACGAGCGGATTTTCTGGGCAGCAAGTCGCGCGAGTCGTACCTGATTCCCAAACACGAGATCGATCCCTCCGTGTTTGAGGCACTCGATGCTCCCAAGGGGCAGCGCATACTGAAAGCAGGGAAAACTGACATTCTGCAGTCGTACCATACAGCGAGTGCGCTTGGGCACTGGAAGATCATGAGGACGGTCCTTCCGGCTGAAGTATGGGAGAATTGGTGAGAAGAGGAGAAAGAAGAGGTGGAATCCTATCAGATCAGATTCAAAGTAACAGAACAGTGGGAGCAAAGATTCAATGCCATATCTCTATATTGATCGTGATATCCCGTCCCTGAAAACATTATAGTTTGTGGAACTAATCCCAAACTCCTGTATATGTTATGTAGATATGGATATAGATGTATGATCTTCATGCATGTACATTGAACAAACATATAATTACTGACACATGGCATGCACATTCCAGTGTGGGGTACACACGTGGAGTTAGGTACCGTACCTAGGTATACTCCGTACAGATGCAGGCAAATTCGGTACCAAAGTCCTGAATCATGCATCGACTTCAGGATAGTTAGGTTAATAATAGAAATCCAATGGATGAGCGAGCTAGCCTAGGCTAGGTGCTAACTACCCATTGTACAGTAGTAGGAATCAGGATAATAGATAACCCATCCTGAGCCAGTACTAGTAAGGGAGATGTAGGCTGCAGGTGTGGGCCAGCAGCTCGTGTTGGATTTCGGACCGAGCATCTAGTTAAGCCATAAAGCAACAGAATAATAAGTTAAGGAGTCAAGTCAGTACGAAAGAAACGCCGGGTCAGATTGTGAACTAGCTAAGTGACCACCAGCCAAAGGGATCCGCAGTGATCTGGCAAGCTGCAATCGGCTGTGAATGATGGGATAATATTGACTGATGAACACTGTATCATTATCACCACCACTAGACCACACGCTTCCATACTAATAAGTAGGGTATCATATCATATTGTATTGTGCAATGTGCAAACCGGTACAGATACAAGAAGAGTGTTAGATCTGAACCATTCGAAAAAAAAAAGTGTCTTGCTCAATCGCAACCTCCTCTGACTTGTACTTAGGCGTTGCGAACTCGCAAGAGGATGTACTGATGTACTGTAGAAGCTTCTGTCACACCCTAGGTGTCTAAGACGATCCTGTAGCAGGGCCGCTGCGAGGACTACTACCAGGCTTCTTGACGAGACCAGCGAAAAAGCTCGCGAGAGCTTGGTTGTGCGCCTTTTCATCCGCTGCCGCGCTCGACAACGTGTCTCTCCTTGGCATTCGATTGGCTTCTCGTTCCTGTCCAGATGTCAGTAAACGTCAATTGGAAAAATGGGACAGCTTCATGAACCACCTTCAGCTTCCTCAGCATGTCATCAGCGTCGACCTGGATACCGCCCATGTTGAACTGCACCGGCCCGATGTGCTCATTCACCCGTCCGGTCTCATCCAGATTGGGCGACATTTCGAGTTGTTTGGGCAGCTTCCTTGCGGCGCGATCCTTCTCGTCTTCGGCCTTGAGCTGCTCTAAGACTTCCAATTGCTTGGCTAGGAAAGTTTGCATGTCTTCTGTCTCGATCTCGATCTTGTTTCCATTGGACTGGCTGTTGCTGCGAGCAGCCGCAGAGTCGTGCTTTGGATCCCGGATCGTCTGCTCGTATATAACAACAGCGCTCGTGCCATCCTCTGGCGCCTCCCCATGTCCGTCCTGGTCAGCGGGGCCGTCGCCCGAGCCCGGAGGATCCTGGATCTCAATCGACCAGGCGTTTCCCACACCTTCTATGTCGAATCCTTCCCGGATGATCCGGATTTTGCCCCAGGAATCCCAATTGGCCGGGACGAGGATCTTGTCTCTATCGATGACATTATGCTTAAGCGATTGTCGTTTTAAAAGCGAGTGTATCCCCAGTGATGAATGAATCAGACTCTGTAGAGAGTTTGCCATAAAAGGCGTCGTGTAAATGAGCGATGCACCGTCTGCAAGGAGTCAGAAAGGATATGCATCAGAGAACTGGTTTTAGCAACTCACGTTTCAGTAGAATCGTTCTCATGAACTGGAGGATAAAGTCGAACTCCTCTTCCCGCCAGCCGTGTTCTTTCTCCAGCTTCTCAATCTTGTCGGCCTGCAGAAACTCAGTCAATAAATCAACTCAAGAGCGACACGAAATTCTTGACGCACCCCCTGGCAAACGACACATAACGGAATTCCCAAGCCTTCATCCCACTCTCCTGGGCCCAGTGGTATCGTTACAGGCCCGCCTGAGTTTGCAACGCCGGCCCCTGACGCGTCCAATCCTCTCTTCCGATCCCTCCACTCGGTCATAACCTCTTCCATGACAAGCTTCGTCTCATCATCTAGTGAGATTAGCACGGACCGTAGCAGACGAATCCATTCCCGCAGCTCTCTAACCCAGGTCCACGGGGACGACCAGTCGAGCAAGATGACAATCAACGTCTCTGGAATGGATTGGGGTGTCAAAAGGGGTCGGAGGAGGGGAGCAAAGGAGGGGGCAGGGTCGGAGAGGAGATAAACAGAGACACGTGCAAGAATGTCTGTTGTCATCAGCAATCTTCCATATCGACAGGAGATTCACGCGCCCATGGGATTCAGGAAAATCGTACCTTCTTGATCCGCGTCCAGGACGTCTTGGTATGTATATCCTAGCGCAAATTCATTGGCGATGGGCGCTACCCTCCCTTTCCTCCTCTCGGTTGGCAACCTAGGATCTGACGGGTCTGAAGACAGCGTCTCGAGGAATTCTCTCTGACTTTCGGGGGTTCCTCCTGCGAATAATTGGAAAATCGCATATCAGCAGTGACAAGGAAGAGATCATGGGAGACAATCACACTACAAAATGACGCGATGGAACAGGTCTGGAATGACAAACCTAGGACTATCATATTCTTCTCCGGAAGGCGCTTCCCACTAGCGACACTGTCCAGCATGGAGGACCAGATATTCTTCTTGGTGCCATCCTTGCTCGATGGCCTGCTCCCACCGCCGCCTCCAGACTTGGAGCCGGAGGTTTGGCTCAACGTCGACAATCGCTGCCCGATTCCGACCATATTGTAGTCACTCAGACCATATCCAGATCCACTCCAGCGGATTAAAATTTATGGACAGCGTGGTTGACGTGTATATGGTTGTGGGACGCAGTGTCGGAGGATGTGTCGGCAGAATGAGTTCAGGGGAGGCCGCGGGTGAATTCGAGGCTGAGGCACAGAAGAGATCTGGCGCAGAGCATATATGAACAGAAAAGAGGTACTGGAAAATATAGCTTTTTGCTGATGGGCTCAACAAGCCCCTTCAGTCACGCTTGGGGGTCGTCGACAGGTGAGCGTGTTTGCCGTAAACAGGACCCAGGCCTGTTCCGAACCAGCGGACTGCAGTACCAAGGTTGCATTGCGGGTCAAACTAACATGCGCGCTTGTGAACGGCACGCCGTCCTTGATTTGCATGCGAACTTCCGCGACCTGCAACTGTTCCCGCTAGCAGCTCTAGAGGTCCAGCAGTCTTGTTCAGCCGAATTTCTTTATTCTGGCCTTGGCTTCTAAACTGAGAGCTCCATGAATTCCATCCGCCAGATCCAGGCGCTGAATAAACGCGAACTTGAGAACGCTGTGTACGTCCGTCTTCGCAGTTTTTCTATTTGATCAGCTGATGTACTGATTTTGAGACAACCTTACAGACCTCCTGAAGCTTCGTGGCATGCCGACTACCGTGATACCGCCTACATCTACATCGGAGGTCTTCCCTATGAACTCTCGGAGGGTGACATTATTACAATTTTCTCGCAGTTCGGCGAACCTGTCCATGTCAATCTGGTCCGCGACAAAGAAACAGGCAAGAGTCGGGGCTTCGCATTTCTCAAGTATGAAGATCAGAGAAGCACGGATCTCGCAGTCGACAATTTCTGTGGCGCGACTGTGATGGGGCGGATGCTGCGGGTTGATCATGTTAGATATAAGAGACGCGAGGAAGAGGGCGAGGAAGATAACGTAGCTGTGATGACGGGACAGGCCATAGAAGGAGCCAGGAGAGACGACGACACTGACACCGAGCGCAGAGAGCGAAGGAGTCGGGATACAAGAAGGCACAGTCATGATAGCGATGTGGAGGATCAAGGACGGCCGTTGCTTAAAGAGGAGAAAGAGCTCGCAGAACTGATGCGGAACTATGATGATGAAGATCCGATGAAAGAATATTTGATCCAGGAGAAAAAGGAGGAAGTTGCTCGAGCACTGGAAAAGCTGAAGAGCAAGAGGTCTTCGCGCAGGCGGGACGACAGTCGTGAGCGATCCCATCGACACCGTCATCGGCATCACCACCGTCGCAGACACAGCGAGGACCGGTCTCGTTCTCGCGAGCGTTCGCGTCGAGACAGGGATATGTCTCCCTCTAACGATAAGCCACTGAAAGAAAGGTCACAATCTCCGCCGAGAACGTCACATAGGGACAGATCTAGCTCCCGAAACAGAACCTACAAGGACAGATCTCGATCCCGGGACAAATCTCACAGGGACAGAGCTCGCTCTCGAGACAAAACCTACAGGGACAGATCTCTCTCCCGGGACAGATCCTACAAGGACAGATCTCGCTCTCGAGACAGATCCTACAGAGACAGATCGCAGACGAGGTCACAATCTCCCGATCACAGACAAGAGAGGCGCAGAAGGGACCGCGACAGATGATCATCCGAAATTTCTCCAAAAGATATCTAAGATTCTATTATACATGCCATGCTTGCCTTTCTCATCAAGCAGATCTGAAAGAAATCGCCACTTTGACTTACGTCCTGGAACAGGCTCTGCAACTCCGCGATTATGAATATCGCCAGGGCTATCATGGACCCGATCTGCGGGAAGAGGATGGCCAGTGCGTTAGGGAATCTGCTCCGCAAAGGCTGGCAGGACGTCCTTGTTCATGCGGGCCTTGTCGACTCTCCAACATGTCAACTGCTGTCTGCAGCACCTGAAGAGATGTCACTTGACATGGTTGGACAACCACCCCTCCTTGAAAGGGTTGATTAAATAGACACCATCAATTTTAGACCATTTCTCATATGAAATACCTGTTCAGCCACCTCCTAGATAACGTTTCCAACCCTCTCTGACACAGTAGCGCCTCCCATCCTCACCTTCACGAAGGACAAACTTCTCCCAGCGACCTTCACGTCCAGCACTAATGACCAAGATCGTGTGATCATTGGTCCAGCCGAGCACACCTTTTGACGGCCGCCCAAACGACGTTCCTAGAGGTGGGATATACGGCGCCCCTGAAGAGAAGTCGTCGCCAATTTCGAAATGCGCACTTGCAAAAGAATAGACGTCGGAGAACACTCGGGGAAGCAAAGGGATCTTTCCTAATATGCCCCATTTATTGACTGCTTCCTCTGACGGCGACGATGGCGACTGGCTGCGTCGCGAGAGAGCTCGTGGGTGAGGAAGGTCAAATATATGCAGGGTGGATTTGTCGGAGGTGACGGCCAGGAGTGTGTTGGATGGTGAGATGGCAAGAGAGAATATCATTGCGTGGTCTACACCTCGTCGCAATTCAGCGATTTTGGCGCAATTGCTCGTAGAGAATACTCGTATTAAAGTGCCCTGTACCGCCATTAGAGAATCGATTTATAGTTTTACCGCCAACTACCATACTTACAGCTTCACTTGCCGTACATAGCACTTCCCCATCTGGACTCAGCTCCATTGCTCTCAGTGGGGAGGTATGTGCCGGTATAATGCTGACATTGCCCGTTTCCAGTTCCACTTGCTGCACCTGTCCTGGAGATCGACCCGGAAAGGCCAACAACTTCTTGCCCAAGCAGATCAGGCCCAGCGGATTATCGGCTGTTTCAAACACAGACAGTTTCTGAGGAGGGGTCGAGAAGGCGAAAACGTGGATGCTGTTGAGGAGAGCGACCACGATACGCGATTTCGAGAGGCGCACTCGGAGGACAGAGGTTCGGAACTCGAGAGAGATAACCGCCTTCTGCTTCACGTCATCCCAGATGACCAGCTGCACCCAGGCGTCAGCCACGACCAGGGAACAGAATAGGAGAGCACGTACTTTGTTCTGAGGGAACTTAGGTTGCTTTCCTCCTCCCACGATCGCTAAATAGTTGGACTGACCCAGCATCTCCGCTAGGCCGATGCCAGCGTTGAAGTCTGTAGTATGGACACCGGACAGTTAGCTCTCCTGTGTACTCAGGACAGAGCGCAGAACGAAGGAGTATCAATCTAGGTAGCTGCACACCTCGAGACACCTTCAGCTCACATGGATCCGCGTTGAAAACTGTCCGTACCAGGTCATCATCAGCTTTCGTTCCTGAGATGCATCCTGCGTAGGGCGGCGATGCGTCTTACCGCAGAAGCCGGTATCCAGCCCGACAGAGAAGCAACTGCTGTCATTATTGAAGGAAGCTGACAGAGAGACCGGCCCAGCCGAGTCATCGATCACCTGCCGTGTATTCATCAGAGGTGTTGAGCTGTTGATAGTGAGGTCAAGAGCGCTCACTTCCCGTGCTGGCGGAAATATGCGGAGGGTGAAGTGATGGCCCGCCGGGAAGACACCAAATAAGTTGCTTGCCTGGCTGCACGCATGGACGCTCTCATCCCATGACTCTACAGCAACTATAGAAAGTGGCCCTCAGAGATCATTGGATACTGGAAAATACCTACATAGGTTTCGATATGAAAAAATATAGGCAGTAACTAGGTCTTATACCTAAAACATCTCCATCTCCAACAGCAGAATGCTACTAGGTACCAAACAACCAGACAGTGTGTATTGTTCCACCAATGAGAATCATTCTTTTTCTTCTTCAAATTAACAGTTCGGTCACACATCGACATATCTGCCTAGGTACCTAGGTACACTTGATCTGTGTGTAGGTAAGTGAGGCGTAATTGATGCTAGTAAGGAATAATACTAAGAAATAGTAAGGAATGTAAGCAGGGAGCCCGCTTAGAAAGTAGATAATAAAGACTAGCTAATCAATACAAAAAAAATATAGTGAAGAGAATATTATAAATATTATAAGGAATCTGAGCAGGGAGCCACCTCAGAAGTAGATGATAAAAACTACTTATATAGTTAGGTAGGCCTGGAGGCCAAAGGTCCTAGGCATAGAACAGGTATTTTCTCTTCAAAGTTCAAACCAGTTGAGCGAAGGGAGACCTGTAATGCTTGTCTTTAGTATAAGATATAAAGGAGAAATACTTAAACTAATTGCTAGATAGAATAAAAGAATCATATTAGAAGCTAGTAGTACTAGATAATATAGTGTTATAGAGTAATACATATAAAAAGCTATATTATATTTAATGTATCATTCTATAGGTTTAATAACTGCGCTGCAGGTCGTCTCCAACCATTGTAGACTCTTCACTTTGAACAAGATATCGGAAGATACCTATAATCAGTCTCATAAACTCTCTGCGGCCTTCGCGCTCGAAGAGTTCGAACGATTTCGAGTGGTAGAATCGCATATCTTCACTTATAGACCGGCTTTCGCAGAGACCTTTCATGTAGGCTTGACACATCATCGCTCTGCTGACACGAATAACAGTTCGATCAAGACTCATCACAAATCCAGTATACTGCTTGAGTTGTGGATTGTGACAGTAGGTAATAATGGCCTGCAGCAGGATCTGCAGGACTTCATATTGCGCCATTTGAGCACTAGCACTACCAGGCTCCTTGATGACCTGGGACATGAGAGATTTAGCATGTAAATCCAAGATCCTCCACCACTGTGGTGAGGTAGGCAGGATGCTCACTGAAAAAAATCGCAAGTGGGATACTGATGGAACCATCCTCTGCATTATACTTCACAATAACACCGTGGCTCTGGAATTTGCCGTGGGCTAATAGTTGTGGAACCTCGAATGGGATCTTTGCATTGCGTATATAGAGCCTTTCCACTATCAATACTAACCAAGGTCGGATCGTAAATGGGTACTGAACTTACAGCTTCTCACCTGCCTCGGTTGCATTCATGATCTCCCTTATAAGGTTGTGGATAAACTGCTTAAAGATCCAGCCATTCCTCGTCACACATCCTTCAACGAGAGTAGGCAAATCGTCGAATACTCTGACCAATGGATTTCTGTTGGGTCCGATGAGCGTACCCAAGTAGGCAGTAGTTTCGAGCTGTTCTCTGCTTGGTTCGCAGAACAGTTCCGCAAGCTTTTCGAATTCTGGTCATAATATATCAGTTTTAGAAGGTCATTGAGGAGCAAACCTACCTGGATCGCCATCTTTCGGAACATAATCTGCGACAATCCCAGCTGCAGGAACATCTTCATTCGCCTTCAGTTTTGCTACCTCAAGATGTCTGGGCGTCCACTTGCGGGGCGACTGAAGGAGCATCAAGGTCTCTGCAGATGACTGTGCTGGCGAAGAACTTGATTGCGAGAGAGCCATGTTGGAATACGTTGATTGGATGAGAGTTTGTTACGAGGTCGAAGACGTCACCTGTTTGGGACAGACTGGTACATCTGGGGCATTCCAATGATGTGCTTTCTCGATTGGGTTTAGCGTGTTTGGATTACCACGTGCCAGGAGATCAACCATCTGTTTAAAATGGATGTGTAGGGAGTAATTATTCTCTCTAAGTACCTAGAAGGCTAGAAGCAGGTCATGCTGGCTCAAACACAAGCCTGTACTCTGAATTGTACGGAGTAGAGGTAGATGTAGTGCAGTGGTTTGATGATCTGGCATGGAAGCATGGATAGTTCTGGACGGGTGGAGGTAAACTCAGAATAGTAATCTGTTGACGCGGGTGTTAGTTGCACCATGCACGTGACTGGCCAGGGTGGGCTCCTCCGGGTCCTTCCCCCTCTGGGCAGGAAAGGGGTAAAGCGCAAGCAAGCAGCCGCGACTAACTAACGCTACGGCGCCTTCCCCCCCTAAATGCTCGAACCACGCTGACACTCCCGGTACTTGGTCTCACTCAGGAGTCCTGTCGCCAGCACGTCTTTTCTTCAGAGCTTCACGTCGCTGTCCGCCCAAGCTCCCTGTTCCTTCCCTCTTTCCTTCGGGCCTTCATTGTCGTCTTCTCGTTTTAGATCCTTCTATTCCGTCCTGACGCTCACTTTTCGCCCACCATGTCGTCGCCTCTTACCGCGGTATGTTCACTGCTATGTTATAATAACATGTCTCACCTCGCCAGATGACCCCGGATTTCACTCCCTGCCCTCACCTCCAACATCCCTTGTTGACATTCCCCCCTGCAATTTTGCTCCTTGCTGACAGCGACTGCGTCTCTTTTATTTATAGATCCGTCGCAAGAAGAATGTCAAGAAGGGTATCCAGTTCTGTTTGATGGTCTGTGGAGCCAGTGGAACGGGTAAGTTGAGAGAAGAAAGAATTCGCTGTCGGTTGCTGGAGACTTGTCATTGACCACTTGCTTTGGGCTATCACAGGACGCACGACCTTTGTCAACACTCTCTGTGGGAAGAAAGTCCTCGAACACAAGGATGCAGATGATGCTGCGAACGCTCACGTTGAGGAGGGTGTCCGGATCAAGCCGGTGACAGTTGGTAAGTAGAGTGCGGCAGAGGCCCGAAAGAACCCAATTTCTTCTCAAGAACTCATTGCTACCAATAGAACTAGAGCTTGACGAGGAGGGAACCCGGATTTCCCTCACCATTGTCGATACTCCCGGATTCGGTGACCAAATTGACAACGAGGCGAGGTACGACAGTGGACACAGAATCCGTCCCCTTTGCAATTCTGTATGGCTAATGTCTCGACAGCTTCTCAGAGATTGTTGGATACCTCGAACGCCAATACGATGACATTCTTGCTGAAGAATCGCGAATCAAACGTAATCCCCGCTTCAGGGACAACCGAGTCCATGCTCTCCTCTACTTCATCACCCCGACTGGACATGGTTTGCGGGAGCTGGACATCGAATTAATGAAGCGTCTGTCCCCTCGTGTCAACGTCATTCCCGTCATCGGCAAGGCCGACACCTTCACTCCTGCCGAGTTAGCAGAGTCGAAGAAACTGATTATGGAGGACATTGAGCACTACCGCATCCCTATCTACAACTTCCCTTATGACATTGAAGAGGATGATGAGGACACTGTCGAGGAGAACGCCGAACTACGTGGTATGATGCCATTCGCGATTGTGGGTTCTGAGGACATTCTGGAAATTGGTGGTAAGAAGGTCCGGGCGAGACAATACCCGTGGGGTGTGGTCGAGGTCGAGAACCCCCGTCACTCCGACTTCCTGGCCATCCGCAGCGCCCTTCTCCACAGCCACCTTGCCGACCTTAAGGAGATCACTCACGACTTCCTCTACGAAAACTACCGTACTGAGAAGCTCAGCAAGAGTGTCGATGGTGGTGTGGGAGCGTACGTGTTCCTCGTCTCAAGTATTGTGGACGTGTTTGAACTAATGACATCATGCAACAGCAACCAAGACTCTTCCATGAACCCCGAGGACCTGGCTACTCAGTCAGTCCGCTTGAAGGAGGAGCAGCTTCGCCGCGAGGAGGAAAAGCTCCGCGAAATCGAGCTCAAGGTGCAGCGCGAGATCAACGAGAAACGCCAGGAGCTGTTGGCTCGCGAAAGCCAGCTGAGAGAAATCGAGGCGCGCATGCAACGCGAGGCGAGCGCTCGCCTGGAACAAAACAACGAGGAGCTCAATGGAGAAGCTTAGATTATACCCCTGTAGACGAATGGATGTGGAGAGCAAAACATGTCACGCCAGCTTTATGCTACTGACGTGAGTGCGTTACGCTCTATCTATGATTCTGAGACCCGGAGAGAAGCTCGGGAGTGGGTGGAGCGGATACAGCGCAGACAACACGACTCGCCTGTGTTTCTCCTTTTTTTTTTATCATTCTCTAGTCACTTTTCCTATTCCTTTCTTGAATGTCTTGTGCCTTGTCTTTTTTTTTTCTCGGAGATCTTGTTTTGAGCACCTGGGTGGTAATATCCGGGTTGGGAATAACACCTTTTAATGACTTAACTGTCACCTCCGAAAAATATTTCTCCCGGCATCTCCTACTGTTACTTTTTTTATGTTCACTTTATTTTCACATGGTCCGCTCCCTCAGCTTTTCTTCGGTAGCGTCGAGATTTTCTCCCTCCTCCAGCTTAGCAGCGCAAAGATTCCCTTTTCCTTTTGTTTCTGAAAGTGAAAGTTTTCGTTATTTCCGTTATTTATTTTCGTTGTTGGCAAAACTTTGTATGTGATATCTTCCTTTTACGTCGGACAGCCAAGGGCGAGGGAAGAAAAACTACGGAGTACTAGGTACCTATCTAGATACAGTATTTAGTACTAGACCTCTCTAGCCTAGGTATATGCAAGGTCAAGTCAGTTTCACCTCATCCGATTCTCCAGCGTATATCATCATTAATTATCAGCTTTCTCATTAGAGTATCAAATTTGCCTCCCGTCTTGCTTTCTGATGAGATTCCTCCAATTTATCCATTCGCAACTCTTGACTAAGTCACCTTGCCAAATCATCAAGTTTGAAGAATTGAGTCACTACCGTTATGGACAACAGGTAAAAGGTGTGCTTAATCAGCGAATGAGTTATTTTTAAATTATTTCAACAAGCGGAGATACGGGAGCCTCTCCATGGTAGAATAGTCGTTAATAATTCTCGATAGATCAAAACGGGCGGAATAGCAAAGACTTGAGGATATTTATTCATTATTGATAACTTTATTGCTTGCCTTATAGTAATAGGTATATTAGGGGAAGAGATATCTCATGGTTAAATCAGAAGGGGGGGAAGTTGCCTCAATTCGTTAGAAACACCAACCAAGGTTAAGGACAAGTAAAGAGAGGTGAGGAAGGGAAGGGGGGGTGGGGGAGTCCCAGACTCCAGCACTGCATTGAATGCGGTGCGAGCTCTTTACTGGGGAGGGAGAGGAGTCTTAATTTAATTAATGATGAAGTTTGAAAAAATGTTAGTACTACTGTTCTGCTTGGCTTTTATATATAAAAAAAAGGGTTGGTTTGGCTTTTGGCTCGAGTATGTACTCCAGGGGAACTCCTACAAGAACCAGAACTCTAAAACCAGAACAAGGAGAGATCGATGATAAAAATAATAATTACCAGATTACAACAGGGGTGAGGGGAAGTGTCCTTCCTGACCATTCCAGCCCTTTTCTCTCTCTAACCACGTCCATCTCTGTGTGATGCACTGTGTAACAACATAGGTAAAAGGATAGAGGGAACAGAGAGAGAGATAGAGAGAGGGTAAAGGGGATAAAAATGGCTCAATTTGGACAAAAACAAAAGAACACAGTTTGTTTACATTCGTTTCATCTCAGTACTATCTCAATATAATAACCATTTCCAATGTCCAATATCAATGTCAGTGTCAATGTCAATATCAAGTCACACAGCGGCAGTGATATAGTGGTAGTGATAATGATAGAGAGGGAGATACAGATAGCGAGATAGCGAGATCGCAGCCAAGGACACCAGTAGACTAACTTTACTGCAGTGATATCATGGATGGACATGGTATGGTGCGAGGAGAGAGTTAGTTCTCTTCTCTCTTCATCCTGCATCGTGGGAGGATGAGAGAGTAGAGAACAGTACAGCAAGAGACAAAATCACAGCCACACAGTTAGAAACAAATTGAAACAGGAAAAAGCAGCAACACAAATAAATAAATAAAATAAAATAATTAAGAAAAAGGGAAACAAACAGAAAAAAGAAATGCCATTGCACTTCAGTGTACAGGGGAAAGAAAAAAAAGAAACAACAAATGAAGCCGGTGATGTATACGGCCTGCAAAGAGAAGAAAATGGAAACAAGGGAATAAATAGAGACAACAATACTTATTAGATGGGGAAGAAAAACGGAAACATGTGTCATCACCGCGCGAAATATTCTCATAGAAGAGAAGGTGATATTGGCGATGCAAGATTTGAACAAGTCCAATCCAGTAGTAACAAGCTTCATCTATGGAGAGGGGGGTAAAAAAGATGAAGCAATCAAAAACAAGAAAACAAAGAAATTTCACAGGTATCTCTCATAGCTTGCCAAAATCCCTTCTAACGTGGTTTGTTCCAGAAGTCCAGACTCGCTACTACGTCTTCACCAGCTTCGTCTTCGTAGGCATACAGAATCTGCCAGTAAACTGTCAGGAAATGCACCCATGCTGGTCCGAGGCTCGAGCTGGGCGATACTTACCTCTCTCGTTGATGAATGTAACATGCGAATATTCTTACCCGTCATGATGTGAATCAGTTCGCTCGTCTCAATGTGTCTGATCTCGATGAAGTTCGGTTCAAAGGCGAGTATATACGGATACGACAATGCGAAGGCGTTGGGGTTGCCTTCCCACGAAATCTTCCAGTCAGGTCGAGCGCGCCATCCGTTGCGGTTGACAAAGAAGGAGAAGTCGCTGTAATTGAGAAGGAATTCTCCGTTCATTCTTTCAATGTGGATGGGCTTGACATTCTCCTTGCGTGCGACGAAATCAAGCGAAGTATCGGCCTGATCCAGAAGCGATTGACTTTCGGTGGTTTCAAGACTGACAACCTCAAAACCTCGGGCACAGCCAACGCACAGCGTCGAACGAAGGAAGTGAACAGATGACGATTCTGCTGGGATGTAATATTCCTGCAAAAGTACGTCAGCAAGGAATGCCCTAACATGCAAACCGAATAGAGTGAACTGACCTTGAAGGGTTTCAAAGTTTCCTGGCCTCCCTGGAACATCTTGCTGAGGGCCGGCTTCTTCTTTCCCTTGGCGAGATTGTCCATAGGCTCGAACACCTTGATGGTGGTCGAGAGAGCAGACGTCCTGACGGAGCATACCAAGTGTCGTCCAAGCCCAATGCCAGCTTTGAAGAAGTTTGCGTGTCCCTGGATCTTCTTCGGCCGACGAGCTAAGGGGTTTTGGCCTTCGGTTGCTTCTAGGGCCTCCATTGGATACGAACTGAGTGTCTTATTAGACAAGACCAGAAGCAACTGGTATTCCTCCAGAGTATCAATCTGAGTAACCCCACTCGCGTCGAGGACCCGCCGTGGTTTGGCATTTTTATCTTTCGGCCAGCGGTCTGCCAGATAGATGCCATTGTCCGTGCCGATAACCAGTTTTCGACCGCCATCTAAGCGAAGTTAGCGAAAGAGCAAAAAGAACTACCTCGGTTTTTCTGGATACTCACCGATAGGCACCAAGCAATTAACTCGGTTAACCGTAGTGAAGAAATTCTCACAAAGGACCGTCTTGGAGTAAAAGTTACTGTTCCGCTCTCGGAGCTTCCTTTGCTGCTCCTCCACCATCTCGATAAACTTCTTTCGCTGCGTGTGGGATGTAGCGTAGAGAGTCTGATCGTAACCTCCCTTGCCAAGGTGCCTGAAAGTGATTGGTAATCCATCTTTGGGATTAGTCGGAGGATTGTTGGTAGTCTTATTTCCTGGGATCAGACTCGACGACGGTCTTTTCGAGATTCCCAATCTCGGAATGACTTCATCCATTTGGGTGATGACAAGAAGTTCGAGAGGAATTGGCTTCCTGTAGACTCGGTACTCCTCTCGTTTGTTAACCACCTTAATGCGGACTAAGAGAACGGCATGGTCAAAAAGATATGCAGTAACTTCAGAACTATCAGTGGGAGTTTTCTTGAAAGCCATCTTGGTGAGCATCTGACGGTTCTCCTCGGTCAGCTTGAGATCGACGTAGTCCCCTGGCGCGAACTTCAATGCGGCGTTGAGTTGGACCAGATTAAAGTGGTTCTCCGCTTTACCACTTTCGGTGTTGACTCTCTGTAGGAAATCTTTGATCAACCCGATTGCTTTGGGGATATCTTGCTTGTCCGGGTTATCGTCGGCAGTGTACTTGAGCACTTGTTCGAGAAGGAGAGGATATCTGGCCAAGCGAGTCGTTGGCTTGGTCAAGTAACCGTTCAATTCCAGTTTACGAGACTCCTTAAGACGCTCCGTCTCTTCCACAAACCGAGCAAATGCTGGGTTCGAAGCCTTCTCCTTTTCGAATTCGTACTTGCCGTACAGCTGATTCGCGCCGTATTTGATGAACGGGTCAAATTTAGGGACATGTTGAAGGAAGATGTCGCCCACCGTCTTGACGACGTGACTTTCTTTCTGCCTGGCATTCAGAGCTTCGCAGAGGCCAGTATTGACTTTCAAGACTTCCAGGCAGTTACCAAACACGGTTCGGATGAATTTCTCCCGCCGATGTTCCGGGATCGGGGAGAGATTGGTGTTGCCAGCCGAGCGTAGTGGTCTCATCCAGAAGTCTCGCAGATATTCAAGATCCTTCACGAAATCACGCTCAGTGTACATGATCTCAAAAATGATCTCTTGGCGTTTCTTCTCTCGGTCATCGATGCTGTCCGCAACTTCCTTGGGGACCATGTTGATCCACAGCTTCTGATCCTCGTGATCCTCATCCCCATGGAGACTACCCCTGGAGGAGGAAGATCTCAGACCGGGCTGAGGCTTCAAGTTCAACCGGGCCTGCTGTTCGAGTCTCCTGGGGCAAGCAATGGAATAGCAGAGATTGTCGCGCGTGCACGTAGGGGAGTAGCACTCGGTCAATAGCGTGAAGACACCGTTGACGTCGGAACTCGGTGCCTCTTCCGTCATCGTTTCTCTGAACTGATAGATCTCCACGTGCGAATCTCTGAGACGGTGGTCGTACGTCACATCATGGAAGAATTTTTGGGCATCCAGAGCACGTCCCAGCAGAAGAGCGAGGTTTCGATCGTTCGTCTTGATGATGTATGCGATCAAATCTACCGCCTCAGCACCAGAGAATGCATTCTGATATGACAGACCGTTTTTCTGTCGCTCCCCCAGTGGAATTCTCTCGCGAAAGACGTCGGCAACACGGGAGAGCAGGGCCGGGTAGACCAGTGGTCTTCTACTGCGATGATGCGTAACTTGGGTTGATTGACTATTGGGTGGCTGGACGGGGGGTCTGGTGCTCTGCATGCTAAAGGTTCGATCCGAATTAAAGACCGTTGATGCCATGGACATGGTGCGAGATGTAACCGATGTTTCACTCGGACGCCGCCGAGTAAAGGTCCCTTCGTGGTTGCTTTCAGCCTCGGCTCCCGGGTGCGGTTGCTGGTGTTGCTGATGTTGTTGTTGTGGGGGTGGTACATCAGGGCCTGACGGGGGCCGTCTGTTGGGGATGACTCTGCCAGTAATCGTAGTCTGAGCATGATCACGATCGGCCGAGTAAGAGCTCAGCGACATGGCGCGTTCATCATTACGCCTTTCCGGAACGACGCGTCCTTGAGGAGTTCTCGGCACAGAGGATTGATACGGCTGTTGCCGGAAAGCATTGGCAGAGCTTGGGGGCGGCTGGTATGTCGGTGGTCCGCCCATCCTTACCATCGAACGCGACCGGTAGGCGTCGGAATTCAAAGCTGGAGTATAACCAGGAGGAGGTGCAGGACGGCTTTGGGCTTGGGGGTTTGGATACTGGCCTGGTCTGGAATCCAACCGCTGTGGTTGCGGATACGGGGAGCGTGCTGGATAAGGTCGCTGAGCTGACGACATGGGTCCATTCTGTTGTGCCGGATGAGCGTAGCCATTGACGGCTGGCGACCCGTAACCATTCTGTCGTACTGGCGGTGCCGGGCCCCTCTGCAGCTGGGGGTGAGTGATATTGGAATTCATTGTGTGCGCCCGATCGTGGGTGAAGTGAGGGGTTTGCGAAGTCATTGTCTGCGAGCGACCCGGTGGTGGAGCTCCGCCAAAGATCTCGGAAAAGGCAGCATCACGCTGGAAGGATGTTGAGGAGGATCCATATTGGTTGTTGGGCCGGTAGTTCCGACCCTGCTGGGACCCCAGATCCGCCATTTCGCGGCAGCAACAATATCAGCAACGAACAAGCTGGCAATTTCGAGATTCAAGTCTGATAGAGCAGGAGCAGATAAAATGGATCGAATGGGTAGCGGGGAGGGGTCACATGCAGGACTCGTGATAAGAGCCCGGATGGATCGTGAGACCGGGTGAAGCGAAGGACGAGCGTCGAGAGTTCGAGGGAGAAGGACGATCGATGGCAACAGTGACGTTAGCACAAGGGCGATTTCACTCCAAAATCATGCTCAGTCTCGTGCTGAGGGGTGTAGGAGCGTTGGGGAGGAGGTGAGAGCGGCCTCGAGATCGAACGACCGATGAGCGCAAGGAGCCGTGGGCGCAACCGCAGAACAGGGCCCCTGCAGTCATACCCTCCGCATGCTTCTTTGGCGAGAAAAGGGCTCAATGGAGGTAGCAGAGAGCGAGAGAGGGAGGCACGAGTGGGCGGGAGAGGGCACGGGGGCGTTGGAGAGGATTGCGTGCCAGAGGCAGAGGTTGAGGTTGAGGTTGAGGTTCGAGGTGATTCGTAGGTCGTTAGGTAGGCCGGGATGGAAAAGCACGCACGGGGTGGTCAGTAGAAGTAGAGGTCACTTGTCTTGGCTTAGTACCGCCTCGCAGCCACTCTGGGCGCTACGGCGGCCTGCGCGAGCAACTTGGAACTTGGCTCAACGCAGCTACTAACGCACTGCTTGGTAGTTAGCAGTGCTCACCACAGCCTTGAATTGTCTTCTTTTATTCCTTTCCTTTCCTTTTTTTTTTCTCAAGTGCATCGTGGGATGACCAGGCCTGCGGAATCGGCCTTTGTATGAAGTGCTGAAGTGCGTCGAGTTCGATGAAGCCAACCTCTCAAGCACTTCAGACTCAATAAATAAGAATAGGACTCCTTCGTGCTGGTCGCAAACAGGTCTTGGGGCTCCTTATCCGTTCTATTTCGACCTTTACCGTGATCAGCGTCTCCTACAGTGGCGTTCTTCCACCATGGCGGACAGCGAGTATTCACCCAAGTTTGCCCCATTCTTCTCCTTTGTATGTTCTCCCCAGTGGCCTTACTCTACGAGCTTCTACTGACCAGTGAAACAGGCGGGGATTGCCGCTGCAGTAAGTTCCTGCTCGATACCGGCCTCGAGGCTGAAACAGTGCTAACACACTCGAAGATGATCTTCGGGTGTATGTCGAAGCTTCCACTCTCCCCTGATACGAGGATTTAACAACTCACGGAGAACAGCAATGGGCGCAGCGTATGGGACAGCAAAGTCCGGAATCGGAATTGCGGGAGTGGGCACATTCAGACCTGATTTGATTATGAAGGCATGAACACCTGCTGGAGAGGAAAGGCGGCGTGCTGACTGGCGGCAGTCATTGATTCCGGTGGTCATGTCTGGTATCATTGCGGTTTACGGTCTGGTCATTGCGGTGCTCATCGCTGGAGCCATGTCTCCCCCCCCCACTCAGCACATGAGTCTCTATACGTATGTGTCCAAGGTGTCTGCGTCTCGAAACGATGGTCGATATTGATTGGCTCTCTCTGCTGATTTAGGGGCTTCATGCATCTCGCATCCGGCCTTTCGGTCGGGTTGGCTGGTGTGGCAGCCGGGTATACGATCGGGATCGTAGGAGACGCAGTAAGATTCCCGAAACCTCTTTCGATGGTACCAGTAAGTGCTGACGGCGGGTTGAGGGTGTGCGGGCATACATGCAACAATCGCGAGTTTACGTGGGAATGATCTTGATTTTGATTTTTGGCGAAGTCCTTGGGCTTTACGGGTAGGATCGTTGTCTCTTTGCAACAGCTGCACTCCTGCTGACTTGGTCCAGGCTGATTGTCGGCCTCATTCTCAACTCCCGTAGCTAAGGTTATTGACGATCTTTCAGTCTTACAGCAGAGATTGTTTGGCATATATATTTTCCGAAACTGGGCGTAGCAACACTGGTGCTAACCACGCTCCAGCACCGCTTGTGGGAAATCAAGGATTGCTTCAAACAGACGAAAGCAGGGAATCTGCGATTGGTGCCAGGTTTACTTCAGGATAGTTCCTCCGTGTACTAGTACTGGCGTAGCAGTGAATGGCTTTACTCAGCTGGCGCGAGAGTCTGCTTCACAGTTTTGGCCACATAGATACTCTATCTTATGAAAGCAACAAGATTGGCTTGATTTTGCCTTGATGCTTTTCTGTGTATCTGCAGCATAGCCCAATCATGCCCGGTAGTGACAGCGGTGTGGATGGTGATCTGAGGCGGAGAAATGCACGCCGCAACCCAATCGTCGGCCCCGCTAGGTACGTCAGAGCCCCAAGCGCAGAGATCTTCACTAGTCTTAGCTGAGGCAGCTCGAGTGTCACTGCTGCCTCTCAGCCCCTCATCCCAGGACAGTATCCCCATTGCTGCCCTGCCCCTCAAATCAATGAATGAATTGAATGGCCTCGACCCAGCCACCTGTGCCTCGCATCCCCGGCTTCTCTCGAGCAGACGCAATTGACAACTCTTTCTCTCGCCCTTTTTATTCAGTCCCCTTCCCCGCTTCGAGACATGACCTCTAGCTGTCGCAATGGCCACGGAAACAGTCCAACCTACGACACATGATGGTGTTCACGGCCAGTTGATCTCCCCCGGAACGCAAACGAAAGAGAAAGACTTGGTAGCTTCCGTTCTGCCGGTTTCCCCGCACCCGTTGGACCCCAGCGAAAAGCACCGGGGGATCACCGCTCGAAGACTCAAGGTTGAGGACTTTGAGCTGATCAAAACCCTGGGAACTGGTACGTTTGTTCGAGGCCAATTCCTTTCCCGACTAATTCAATGGTCAGGGACCTTTGCCCGTGTGTGGCTCGCGTGCCTGAAAGACGGCAGCAAAGATGGCAATCGTGTCTATGCGTTGAAAGTACTCCGCAAAGCTGACAGTAAGGAGCTTCGTCCAGAAGCTGTCTCCGTCGAGGCATAACAGTTAATCTGGTGTTTTCCTTTCTTGACAGTCATCAAGCTCAAACAAGTCGAGCATGTCCGCAGCGAGCGCAGGACCCTCAGGGCTGTCGCCGGCCATCCATTCATAACGACCCTAGTCACAACCTTTTCGGACGACCAATGCCTGTACATGCTGGTATGTGTGTTCTCGTTACGGACGTAGTCAAGCACAGGGCAAAAGGGGAAAAAAAAAAGGCGTCTTGTCTACAATCCGGGTGGGCCCGGCTACAAGCTATTCTGACTTGGGTTGCAGTTGGAATATTGCCCGGGGGGCGAGATCTTTAGCTTTTTACGACGTGCACGACGGTTCAACGAATCGACCTCACGATTCTATGCTGCCGAGATCACGCTCACGCTGGAGTACCTGCACGATGTTCAGGGCGTAGCGTACCGCGACCTGAAACCCGAAAACATCCTTCTCGACGCAGAGGGGCACATCAAGCTGGTGGATTTTGGTTTCGCCAAGCAGGTGGGCAATCGCGAGACGTACACGCTCTGCGGGACACCCGAGTACCTCGCACCGGAGGTCATCCACAACAGTGGTCACGGGCTGGCGGTGGATTGGTGGGCGCTGGGGATCTTGATCTACGAGTTTCTGGTCGGACAGCCGCCCTTTTGGGATCAGAACCCCATGCGGATCTACGAGCAGATCGTGGAGGGACATCTGCGGTTTCCAGCGAATATGTCTCTGGCCGCCAAGGACATTGTTTCGCAGCTGTGCAGGACGAACCAGACGCAGCGGCTGGGGTACATCTCGGGCGGGGCTGCGCGAGTCAAGGCCCATCCGTTCTTCGATGGGGTGAACTGGGATGATCTCTACCACCGTCGCGTCAAGGGGCCCATCATTCCCCGGGTGGACCATCCGGCCGATGCCGGGAATTTCGAAGAATACCCTCCGCCTCCGGATCCGAGGAAGCTGAGTGCCTACACGGATGAGATGAAGGAGAAGTATGAGCCGTTTTTCAGTGATTTTTAGCATCATCCAGAAGAAATATTTTCACAGATTTACATTTTCTTAACTTAACGATTGATTGATCTATTTGATCTACTGATTGATTTGATACCTTGGGATATATGCATTCAACCATATTCCTCATCGCATGCCACGCCGGGTTTTTTTTTTCGGACATATAGCTATTTAAAAGTTATATATCCTCTCATCCTTTTCGTCCTTTTTCTCTTTTTGGTTGCATGTTTTGTTATTAAGTCCACAGGGTTGGTTTGTACCTTTTTTTCCCCTTCCCTCAAAGATCATTACTGGTGTGAAAGGAAAAAGAGTGGACCTGGAATATCCGGAATGATGTTGTATCTATCCATCTCCTATCTATCTATCCAGTTGCCCTCAGACTCAGGCAGGAATAGTATGTACAGTACATACATAATACATACAGGAGTGTTGTATATTCACCTGCTTTTTTCTTTTTTCCCCTTCTCTCTTCTCTCTTCTTTTTCTTCTTGTTTTCCCCTTGGATTGGATACAGGACATGTGTTGCAATCGCTTTCTTTTTTACTCTATCCATGTCGTTTCGTTCTTATTCATTCCTCCTTACCGACTTCGCAGAGCAACGAACAAAGACTCCCCTGCCTCACATACCTCCTATGCATATATATATTAGGTACAGATGAATCAAATCACACTCCTGTTTACCTGCCTGTCTGCCTGCCTGTCTAGTTACCTACATACATTAGGTACATGACCCCCTTCTTCTGTTCATGATGGATGATGATTATGTTGATAAATGATAGGTACGTATGGATTAATGAACGAGAATGAGAATGAAACAAAAACAAAAACACCAATAACCAGGGGGACTAGAAGGGAGGGAGAACAATCATCTAAGGCCTATCTATATAGTGTATAACCCAGAATTCCGCGCTGCAGACGTTCGATCGATAATAACCATTCCTTTATTTGACTTCTTGATTCAATTCTATCGTACCATCTCCATCTCCATCTCCATTTTGATCAGATCAACAAGGAAAGAAAGATACAACCCAAGACAACAAACATAAGACAAGACAAGATGAGATAGCCAACCCACCCTCCTTACCCTAGATACTCCATTTTTATTCCCTTTTCAGTCAGATATCAGACCAGATATCAGACTGACTGATAAAAAAAAACAAACGAACAACGCCTTGATAATGCTTGCGTCGAAGCCGGACCGTGGCTTAACGAAACAAAACAACAACCTGACGCATGGTACAAGATA
Organism: Rasamsonia byssochlamydoides; assembly: GCF_041956645.1. NCBI lineage: Eukaryota > Fungi > Ascomycota > Eurotiomycetes > Eurotiales > Trichocomaceae > Rasamsonia > Rasamsonia byssochlamydoides. The sequence goes on along the minus strand of NW_027192385.1, from coordinate 878,698 downwards.
ATATAAGATGAGATATATGATAACATGACATAGTAAAATAGATCAAACAGTCCACATCCAAGTCCAAGTCCATGTCCATGTCGATCTTATCAAGTCTTATCATAGAAAGACGAAAGATACTGACTGACTGACTGACTGTAGACCAGAGTATAGATGTAGAGAAATAAAGTAGACAACCGCCAAAGAAAACAGTTCTCTTTTCTATACGATGCTGTTCCAAGGGAAACGCGGACGCGAAACGAGACAGATAGAAGCGAAATGACCATGTGATGCGTCCTGATGCGTCAGGCCGAGGTTTAGGCATATCCGACGGCGCGTTCGCTGGAGGGCTTCCACGAGCCTGTCATCTTTGTCAGAAAAATGGAATTTCAGAAGGGGGTAAACTAGGGGAAACTAGGGAAAACTGGGAGAACTGGGAAACTGGCATACCCTCAAACTCGTGCTTGACAAATGCAAGCGGATCGTCAACCTCCCCCGCGCCCATCTGCTGCACTCCCGGACTGAAGCTCGTGATGGGCAACACAGCAACATCGCCCACCTTCTTCCGCTCCGTGAGGCCGGTAAAGTTCTCATAGGTGACATTCCGCGCTCCCGTCTCGAAGTGGAAGTACTCCGGATTGTTGAAGTATCGAAAGATGGCATCTGTCCAGACGGCCGGACCGGTGAATTCCACGACCGTCTTGTCCATCTTGGACTTGGTGAGGATTCCCGCCTTCTTCATCCGCAGGGCGTCCTCGGTGATGGTGGCGACGACGTCGCGCAGCACGGGATGGCCCGGTTTCGCCTGGATCGTCCACTGGCAAAATTGGATCCTTCTCGAGTACCACTCGTGCCAGTCCGGTCGGTCAGGGTCCGCCTCGATGCCGATGATCAGTCCAACCGACAAGCGGTCCATGTCCTCGGGCAGCCAGTCGACCGCGGGCCTCAGAGCCTGTGTGTCGATATCCGTATAGATCCCTCCGCGGGCCAGCAGGATCAGATACCGGAAAAAATCCGCCTTGAGAACCGGCAGCGGCATCGATTCGAACGCCTCAACCACCTCGGGAATCGCACCGTACAGGTATCGGATCAGATGCCCTGCGATATTATCCGTCACCACCTCATGGACGAATCCCGGATGTAACTCCGTCCAGCTGGCCTCGAGGGGCCGCAATCTCTCCTCGAATTCGCCCGACGCCGGGGTGTATTTCCATGTCTGCCAGATGTACGCAGGGAACTTGCTCTCGAGCACGTAGGGAAACTGATAGCGTAGTCGTTCTCGGAGGGGTCGATCTGGGAGAGACTCTAATGAGATCTGGGACACATCGCCAGCCTTGTCTGCGCGTGATTGCGGTGGTGCTCGGATTGTGGAGTCGACTGCGTCTTCTTCGGGGGTGGAGACTGAGACTGGCTTTGGCTTTGGAGAGGAGTGCGACGAGCGGAGGATGACGACCAAGGCGATCAGCAGCACAGCCGCGACCAAGGCTTTTCGGAAGGGAAGCATCGTGGAAAGGTATATAGGCCAGCCCGGATGGCGGATTTCTATGAAAGAAAAAAAAAGTTGGATCAACAACACGTCCTGCGTGCGCTGTAGGTCCGCAATCTCGGCGGACGGGAACTCGAAACACGGAGAGGATAGAATCAGACCGTAACGGCCCGAGGGCTTCTATTCGAATTCAATCGCGGCATTCATGGACGAACAGGCACGAATCTGGACATGAGAAACAAAGGTGAGCAAAGTGAGTAAAGAAGCATGTCTGCAGGTGGAATGACGAGCTATTTGTTCCGATGAAAAGCTGAGAGCAAGCCGGCCCACTGGGTCGGGTGGAGCTAAGACAGAGACGGATTCAACGGGAGGAAGGACGCGTAGGACGTACGTTAGACGTTAGTCGTCCATCTTAATGCTGGACGAATAGCTCGTTGTCAATGCACTGGCGGGGGCCCTAGTGCACCGGCGTCTGTTTGATAGTCGTCAGTGCCAAGCCGATCTGAGCGGTCGAGGATGAACTAGCTGCTAGTGACGGGTGGCTGAGGCTGACGTGCGAGTTGAATATGGAATTCTAAAAAGGCTTTATAGTTTGCTACGAGATTAAAGTATAAGGGTACGGATATTAATACTCTAGGTGTCCTCTTCTTATTATATTTACGGCAGTTGACAACCCTGTGATGGTCCCACTTTTCAAGCTCTGGGGTTCTGTGATCTGCGTCTCATCCAGGAGCAGTGTAACGCAGCGCGGGATGCAGCTGACCTGAAGCGACAGATGACAGGGCAGCTTGCAGATTGTTCCATGTCTCGTTGCACGATCGCTGCATTCCATCCATGTGGACAATTAATTTTCCGGCTTTGTCCATGGCCGCATTCGGTGGACAACACAATGTCAACCGACGATTTGTCATTTTTATCCGATTCCGGGATCACTCACACGTGGGCCGTTGGAGGCCTGCAGGCGTGCCTGGACAGGAATCCTCAATCAAAACTAACTGCTTACAATACGCCAGGATTGTGTTATTATCGGCATACGGGATATTCCCAGGAAAGAAACATCGATCTAGAGTACAATATCGACGAGATCTGTCATGATTCCGGTAGATCCACTTCCTCTGCCGGGTGGCTTGAAGTCGAGCGTCAGTTCTCGGGCCAGGCCATCATTGTCTTTGACCACATTTTGGTTTTAGATCATCGAGACGCGTCATCCAGCAGCATCTTGCTGCCACCTGCCTGCAGAGCGCAAAACGTGTGGACAACTTTCTTGAACCTAGACTCTCTGTCGGACAAATATAGTCCGTGAATGATCTTTTGCAGGCAGTCGACAGAACAATATCATGGGTTGCCAGCATGCTCACTGATTGGCCTGGATGATTAACTCGTGGAGTTGTCTCTGAACTGGAACGGATTCCCCACCTGCTTATTGCGTAGGGTATCTCGTAAGCACCAGAGAGACATCACTCTGGAATCTAAGTATCTACGTAAGTCTGCGGAGTAGAGAATCTGATATACCCTGTACAGACTACAGAGTACTCCGTGCTCCGTGGTATTATTTTTGTCCTTTGCCCGCCGGCTATAGCGCCACCAACGCCCACAGTCAGCCTCTCACATTCCAACCGACGTCATTGTCTTAGAGACCATGTTGTTTATCTTGGAGATTACTGTAGTTGGTGCATCATTGGCATAGTAATCCTATGTTCACTCTTTAAGCCGTTTGCGTCGATCACCACGACCAGCAGTCTCTACTGTATGTCCAATTTAAAAGTTACTTGTGTACCGTGTACGAGGGACACTTTGGGCCCCATGTGCTTATTCAGATCTTACTCGTCAGTAGATCTATAAAGATACAGGGAACCCTTCCCGCCCCATTATGCACAAAGACAACAGACAAACAGGTTACTATGAATAACATCTCTGTTCTTTCAAAGACTGTGCACGGAGCAGTACCCTGTACGGAGTACTCCATACGGGGTGCATTGCACCATCGCCACATGCGGAGCTAAAACACGGATGAAACACCTCTCCCCCTCCGTTGGGGGCAAATCTTCCCGCTCTCTCGTAATATCAATACCGATCAACATGAACCATTCCATAGCCAACCAAAGGCTCAGGGGGCAGCAGATCATTGCCTAGAAGTAAAACTGACTCAGCATGATCACCGCTGCTACCAAATACCAGAGAAAAAAAAAGAAAATGCAGGGAGAGGATCATCTAAGTAGTACGAACGTTGCAGTGCCGGACAACTTCGTAGGAATATAGTAATCTTCCTGCGAGACTGCGACTAGCTAAAGAGGAATTGATCCTCAGATCATCCTCTGTGTTGGCTCGGATTTAATTGGGATCTGCGTGGGAGCGGCACATCCCTCAATTCATTTACCTTGGCGTCATGTCAGTTAGTCTTCATTCAGTTAGACTGGATTAGGCTATCCTCTTTAATCTCATGAATGACGATCAAGATAATATGATATTTCTTTTAAGGAGTAGATCTTCACAGTGAAGCCTTTTAATTGTGTTTTCAAGTGAGCTGCCTACTAGGGATGGGTAATGAAATTTCAATTTCCGAAATTTCAGGCTCTTGACTTGAAATTTCATGAAGAATGTTTGGTCTTACGGAAAATTTAGCGCCTTTTTAGAAAGTGGGTCAAAATCTAGAAATCTCAGATCTTATTAGTCATTTATGCCAAGACCTTTATGACTAATCATGCCTTTGAAATTTCTGTATTTCAACAAAACTCGTTGAAATTTACCGAAATTTCCTTATGGGCGATTTTTGAAAATTTCCCATCCCTATTGCTGCCTATGGAGTACTCCGTACAATGCCGTCGTGCCTGAACGAAGGGGCTAACACGCAAATCCTTGACACTGAAGAGTTTCTGTGTAAAAAGTTCCAGAGACGCACATTTGTATAGTCAAGATATGAAAACCAAGATATCTACTCTGTACCTCGCCATGGATCCTAAGTTTGCAATCTCATCTATATCTCTTTCACCGTCTATCTTCCGAGTCCAACTCTCTTTAAACTATACTGAGAAGGAATCCTAGACAGATAGTTATCTTCCTCTAACTACATACCTGTTATCTATTATCTGAAAGAATAACTGGCCCATTAAATTCTCATTCTGGCATGTACAGTACTGTGTACCATTCCATCACTTTGACATAGGTGATACCGTGACATCTTGCAACCTTGCAACCTGTGATTCCTACTCAGATTGGAGGTTCATCTGTGTTGCAGACAGATCCTGGCTAACATGACCTGTGAAGATGCAATTCAGCCTCGCACAAGCCATACTTACACCTCTCTTCATCAAACAGAACCAATTGGCTCTACTTGGAAATTCTGGTCTACCTTACTTGCTATCTCCTTAAATAAGGCCTTGGATATTGTGGAGAATTTTATACAGACTTGATGTGAACGACCTATATTGTTCATCCCATCAGCTGTCTCTCCATCGGTCCATCGTAGACCTTTTTTTTTTTGAGTCTGATAAAGAGATACTCTTAATAATAGCCATGACCAGACAAGAAGAAAAAATGCTGACAACAGTTGCAAGCCAAACACTAAGAGAGAATCTGATGTGTTCATTCTCGACAATCATGGTCTACCTTCCGGATGGTGAGCAGGCACTCTGTCCTCCTCCTTTAAGAAGGATATTCTTCGTCGATCACAATCAGCATATAGAATACCATTAACTAAGATAGCCCTCAAGAGTCAAGAGCCCATCTCCTGATAACGATCATCACAACATGGGGTCCACAACTATTATTAATACAGGGAAAGATCCTCACAAGGAACAAGATACAGGCAACAACATTACTGGATCAGGCAGTGCGATCTGCATCTCTAGACAATTAAATAATAGCATTCTGCTGGCCAGGTATGGTTGGGAACAGAAATGGATAATATTAGCGCATTTTAGATAATTTGTCGATCACAACACAAAGGTCTACCCAGGTATGTACAGAGTAATTACTGCATAGACAGATCCTCGCCGCCCAGCAGGCATGCTCATCTCCACTGCCATTGTAGGGAATCACCCTCATAAAGTGATTGCACACACACCTGTTCAATCTTCGGGGAAAGGTGATATCTCCTGGCTTGCAAGTTTTTAATTTCGAGGACTCTATTATTTATTATCGACATTGAGTGGTATAATTGACATTAAGAAAACAGACTTCAAGCAGTACCATCTTTCTTTGAGGACATGGTTTGGTTGGTAAGGTTACCTAGAAAACCAGCTCACGAAAGTTGCATGGCACAATATTGACATGAAGACCATAAATAAAAAATAGATATAGAGGAACTATTCACAGTCTATTGACCAAACTATTCATGTTTAACTTCTTTGAACCTTCGCTCTTAATTAAGTCCTATATATATATATCTTTCAGCGATAAATACCATTTCCTCTATTTAAGTTTTGTTATCATAGTCGCATATGCACCAGAACTTCTACATGATATTCTTGTGTTGTATGACTAACTTGGATATACCTAACTATTATAGAGGTATATTATTATTTATTAAATACGACGTAAGTATATGGACTTTCACTATATATATTACTATTTACTACTTACTACTATATAATTACATTATAATTCTCCTTATAATTCTCCCTATAAGCCTTAACATAAACCTTAATATAGGCCTTGTACTCCCGAGAGGACTTACCATAGTACTCACCTAATATATTTACTATATTAGAGCTTCTTATAAAGCCTACTACGTCCTAGTAGATAATCGTGACCTATGTAAATGCTGGTTCTCGGTTTGGGGACCACTTTTTTTTTTCATCTTTGCTTGAGCCTCTATTGATCTCAACTAGACTTCTGGACTATCTAAATCCCGCGGATAACCACGGCAATTAAGTTGAATTTGCGGTCGGAAAATTGTCGTCCAATAGATAAAATAGAATTCTATCTCTACGCACGTGTCATGGAATTTCCAGGTTTTAATGAATCTCTTCAAAGCGTTTTTTCTTTCTTTTCTTTCTTCTCGCCCAATGAGAGCTCCGGGCCGGAACCACGCGAAGTCGGGAGATTCTGGATGCCCTGTGCCACGTGGGTCAATGCGAGTCAGGCAGACCTCCGCGCCTGGACCTTGCCAAGTTTCTTGGCATTTTGATTTCTTTATCTTTCTCTTCTATGTCCCTATCTACGGAGTAGATATCATGATCAATGCCTGCATCATGGAGGGTTGGGAATAGTAATCCCAGCCTCATGATAGGAGAGTTCTTTCCTAACCTTGGAAACAAATACTGCCCCCATGCGGCTGCCATGGTTGGGGGCCTGGGGCAGTGTTGGACTGTTGGTGGCTACGAGATCTCGACTGCTGAGGTGGATGGCCTGCATAGGCCAAGCTTTTCTGGACGGGAGATGGTCTGATGCGCTAAACCAGAAGGAATCTAGGCAGCTGCTCACTGCCCCTGGGCAGGCAGGAGCGACTGTTGCCATCTTTCCCAGGAGTCTCACGCCTTGCATGTGGGAGGAACATGGCCTTGCCTGAGTGATGCTATTGGCAATGCCCATGTTGTACTGAACACAATATACCAAGAGCACAGTGTAACGGGCACGCTCAGATAATTGCCCCAATTTAATCAGTTAGATGTGATACGATGACACCATACGGAGTACTCCGTAGTACTCCGTAGACAGCGAGACCCGGCGTGGTGAGACCGTGCCACAAAGGCTCGGACTGCGAGAGCTAACAGTGGTGATCGAATCGAATCCCGATCCAATTTATTCTCGCGGGCGCCGTTGACGGCGAGAATGGTGCGAGCCAGCGCTAAGAGGTTGGTGCGGTTTAGCGGTTTCTAAAATGGGCAGGTAGTGGCAGGGGGAATCGGCTAGCCCCGAGCCAACACCACAGACGCCTAAAAGACGCCTAAAGGCCGCAGCTGAGGCTCAGAGCGCAGCCAACACGGCTACCTAGGTACAGTGACACGAACCGCCCGTGGTCAGAGGTTTCAGCTAAGCAGCAAGAAAATGGCGATGATGAGTTATGATTACGAAAGGCAGTTCTTCAGCTTCTTCATGGCCAACGACCTCGTCATATTCTCCCTCACCCTCTTTGCACTCTGCACGAGTCCATCACATCCGCACTGATCATCCTGGATCCTCTTGGATTGATGTCACCCTGCTCGAGTGGGTCTAAGACCGATCATCGTCTTACGGTCGTGACAGTAAAAGCTTAGCCCTGGATAGTTCTTCCTGCTCAGTTCAGCTCTGGATCTTCCCTTTTGTCATTTGTATACGAGTTCAGAAACCGTGTCCTTCTTTTCTGTCTTGAAATTCGCCTTTAATTCTTCTCTTTTTAACGCGCTCCTTTCGTTGACTCCGACAAAGACCTTCATTCCTTCACCACTCCTTCCTTAGCCTTCGCAATGGCGACTGCTTCCTGATGAGTCGATTTCCTGTTTACCCTGGCCCTGCGATATAGCGTTCAGGCATTATTGCTCTCGCGCGCAGTGGCATATCAAGCCAATTACTCTTTCCTTTTCCCTTTCTTCGCTTTGACTTCCAAACTACTCGTCGATACTTTCCGCTCATTCCCGAAAATGCATACCTCGCATAGCGAAATCAGTCAGACGTCCTCAGCGGACGAGGAGAAGAATGTCAAGGATCTATCCACCACCACCAACGTCGCCCCGAAAGGCACGACTCGTTGGCCGCGGAGGAGAATCATCTTCTTCGCAGGCCTGGCGTTTTTAGTGTCTGGATTGGTAGCGATGGTCATTACTCTCCCCATTGTTCTACGGCGTCACCACAGTGGTTGGCAGAGTTCCATTCCAAGTGATAGCGGTGCTTCAGAAGACCCGACCAATCTTGGTAGTGGTGCCCCCTTACGGTCGTCCACCGATGCTGCCCAACCGCTGTTGGCCGTGAATAACTTTCCCGATCCGGGATTGCTCGAGTACAATGGCACGTGGTATGCCTTCGGCACGAACCAGAAGGATGTCACTACGGGCGTTCATATCCCAATGGCGACGTCAACAAATTTCCAGAACTGGACCCTACTGCGTCAAGACGCTCTGCCCGTCGTAGGTGCCTGGGAGCTCGAGATCAACCACTGGGCACCAGATGTGATCAGAAGAGTAAGCCGGTTGAAAGTGAGTTGAATACACGTCCTTTGCTGACAAGCCAACCTCAGGATGATGGGAGATTCGTCTTATATTATTCCGGACAAGCCAAGGATTTCGGCACGCATCATTGCGTCGGTGTCGCAGTGTCTAATGGCACCTCCCCACTGGGCCCATACCATCCGCAAGATCAACCCCTGGCTTGTCCACGGCAATACGGAGGTGCTATCGACCCGTCTCCTTTCAGAGACGTGGATGGCAAGCTCTACGTCGCCTACAAAGCGGACGGCAACAGTGTCGGGCATGGAGGAAACTGCAACAACGGCGTCTACCCGCTCATCCACACGCCAATCATGCTTCAGGAGATGGAAAGTGACGGCGTCACCCCGGTTGGTGATCCAGTTGAGATCCTCGATATCACTCAGAGCGATGGTCCGCTGGTCGAAGCACCACGCATTATCCGGACGAAGGAAGGCATTTACTTCTTGACCTTTTCCTCGCACTGCGACACCTCACCACAATACAATGTCAAATACGCTACATCCACTTCCGTCAAGGGCCCCTACGAGCGAGCTCCGACACCTCTCCTACAAACTGGGGACTACAACCTGGTTTCGCCTGGTGGAGCATCACTTGCCAGGGACGGGACAAAAATAGTGTTTCATGCGAACTGCGGTATCTTTCGGTGCATGTATGCGGCTGCAGTGAATATTACCCACACCACTATCGACTTCATCGCGCTCTGATGTTTTACGTTGCAAAAACGACTCGTCATGACCCTCGACGACGATGCAGGAGGCAATGCGGGAAAAAAAATTTTTTTTCTCCACCTTTTCTATCACAATTGAGCCGTCCTTATCAACAAGCATCTGCCGGGCTAGCTCAATCGGTAGAGCGTGCGGCTCTTAAACGAGACCCACCGCAAGGCTGCGGGTTCGACCCCCGCGTTCGGCTGTTCCTAAAAAGTCCTTGCGATTTTTTTTTCTTCCACAGCCTGAGCTTGCATTTTTGCTCGTCTACTCTCCTTTGCCCTGGACGCAATTTCCGTCATACGACGAGGCGGGCTTTGAAGGCAGGCATTGCTCCACAACAGCTTACCTCCTGTGCGTCTTCTACCGAATGACTCTGCAAAATTATGGAGTGCAATTCTGCTTATTGCGAGCATGATCACCACCAAGCGAATCTGCGCATCCTTGCCGAGACACTCGGTTTTTGCATGATCGACGGCGTACTTTCTTGTTCAGCATGGCGTGGTTTCATAGATCATCGCGCTCTTCTTTCGATACTTCTGTATTTGCATCAAGCGTATCTGGATACCCCTGGGTAGATGTTGTTCTGAGCGTTCTTTTCTTCTGATGTCCGGCTTGCTGGCATTTCTCTCTTATATATTTTTCTATTCCCGTATTTGCATGTTAACAAATGCCTGGCAAGGATTGAATGTGAAATGCCTTCCAAAATTTGTTTTCATAATGCGAGTGCCGGATGGGAGCGTCGGTCTCTTTTCCTGTTACGTTTCAGAAAACTTGCATTACTCCGTACTTTTCTCCGTCGCTTATGCGCATGTACATACAATGTGGCCTGGCCCACCATCAGAGAGGCTGTCTATAGCTAGACCAAGACTCGTTTCTCTATGTCTTTGTGCACAGTTAAAATAGATCACTGTTTTCTATCCACTAATCACCTCAGCAGAATTTTCGTTTTAGCGTCCTTTACCATACTCCGTACAGAACAAAGTAAGGCTGCCTAGTTAGGTTGAATTTATTTGGCATAGCCAGGTTATAAAACTTGCTAGCTATCTATAGTGTTGAAATTGAAAATGCAAGGGCCACCAGACTAAAGCAGCATGGTGAACTAGACAAAATTCGACGAAAATTTTGCGAAGGCAGTGTAGGATGCATGTAAGTACAGTACACGATGATGTGCAATCTGGGTACGGCGCGTCCATCTTGGTCTGTACCCAGATTGATGTATCAGTCCCTGAGCAGAACTCTTATCTCTAAGGTTAGAATGTAAATTACAAGCAGCAACATGCCAATTGACCTCATAGGTATTCAAGTGATGTACGGAGTATAGCGGAATAAACATCTATGAATACTGCCCGCACATACCGCCTGAGACCTGTGGACACCGCCCGGAACGTCACCAATCGGCAGGCCAACAAATGACGTGATCGGCGAAGCTCTCTGCGACTCAACTGCGGGATAGACGGAGCGAAGACTGAACAGCGGGGACTCGGGCTCTCCGCCGGGCAGGATGGAGATGTTATTATCACTTTGGCTCTCTTTGCTTCCCTCCAGGTGATCAGATCTATTGCTGGCGACCATGAATCCTCTCCGCGGCGCTGCTCGCGCAGCATCTCGGAACCTGAGAATTTCTGCACCTGTACAGCACAATGATGCCGCTTCTCTAATCACGACGCGGAAGCACAGGTTCCCGCGCAATGGGTCCATTCACCGAGCACCATGGAGGTCGATGCAGACGAGTTCGCTTTGCAGGGCCCAATCGGCTGCTGTGAGAGAAGAACAGCAGGACTCGTCGTCCAATCCGGCCATGTCCTTCCCTTGTCTCGACGCGCAGGATGCAAAGTCGGCGTCTCTCTCCGCCCGATCCCTCAATTCGGGGCCCGAACCCTCCTACACCACCGGTCACCATGAGCTTTTCCATTGCAAGGAGCCCTTGCTGCTCGACTGGGGCGGTATCCTACCAGAATTCGATATCGCATACGAGACGTGGGGCAAATTGAATGCAGACAAGAGCAACGCCATCCTTCTTCACACCGGGCTCTCTGCCTCGAGCCATGCGCGCAGCACCCCGGAGAATCCGAAAAAGGGCTGGTGGGAGAGATTTATCGGCCCGGGGGCACCGTTGGATACAGATAAATACTTTGTGATCTGTACGAACGTGATCGGAGGGTGTTACGGCAGCACGGGACCATCATCCATTGACCCGTCGGATGGCAAGCGATATGCGACCCGGTTTCCCATCTTGACGATAGAGGACATGGTACGGGCGCAATTCAGGCTCTTGGACTTTCTAGGCATTCGGAAGCTGCACGCCTCTGTTGGCTCCAGCATGGGCGGGATGCAGAGTCTGGCAGCCGGTGTCTTGTTTCCCGAGCGAATCGGGAAGATCGTCAGCATCAGTGGCTGTGCCCGCAGCCATCCGTACAGCATTGCTATGAGGCACACGCAGCGACAGGTCTTGATGATGGATCCCAAATGGGCGCGTGGGTTCTACTATGATTCAGTACCCCCGCACACGGGGATGAAACTCGCCCGGGAGATTGCAACGGTGACCTACCGGAGTGGACCCGAGTGGGAGAAGCGGTTTGGACGAAAACGCGCAGATCCCAGCAAGCAACCGGCGCTTTGCCCGGACTTTCTCATCGAGACGTATCTGGATCACGCGGGGGAAAAGTTCTGTCTCGAGTACGATCCCAACAGTCTGTTGTACGTCTCCAAGGCGATGGATTTGTTCGACCTAGGCCACTCCCACCAGGTCGAGACTCGCAAGCGGAGGGAGGAAAACGCGAAGAGAATCGCTCGAAATGGATGGAAAGTCCAAGCAAACGATGCCTCATGCAGTCTGACGCTTCCCGACAAACCGTACGAGGAGCAGCAATCCGTCGTCTCGTCTGCAGCACCGATGAACGAACCCGTCGCTGACGGCTCTTCGTCCACGGGGCCGCCGCAGGACCTGATAGCAGGACTCGCTCCGCTGAAGAATCATCCAGTCCTCGTCCTGGGCGTCGCCAGCGACATCCTCTTCCCTGCATGGCAGCAGCGCGAGATCGCAGACACGCTTCGTGCTGCGGGCAACCAGCAAGTCGAGCATGTCGAGCTAGGAGAAGACGTGTCTCTGTTCGGTCATGACACCTTCCTGCTGGATCTGGAGAATATCGGTGGAAGAGTGGGGAAGTTCTTGGGGTAGACGTTCTTTGAGTAGAAGAATTATTGGGATAGAAGAAGTTCTTGGGGTAAGTCATGAGCGAGAATTTTGTCTGTATATCTAAAATTGGTTACGACCAGCATACCGGGTATGTGCATTGCAAGGTGTTATTTAAAAGTTAGTCTGGGTTTTGTGGCATTGTTCTTTCTTTCTTTGCCTGTATATATTCAGCATTCACGTGTCTTGTCTTGTCTATATGAAATTCCATCCCCAACTCTTGGTCCTCTGTCTGTGGTAATTGGGTTCTTCATACTTGTATAGTCTGGCGGATTTACCTCGCTGAAGATATCCAATGATCCTGCAGAACAACCATGCATAAGAGGTATCCATACAATCAAGCGAATGGATCCAATAAATCCACCGGTCCTATTTTAACGCTGTCTCAGATAAATCCCAACATCAACCACTACCTAACCATTGACTTAACCCCCGCCTTGCTCGCGAGGTATGTACAGTACATAGAGGATCATTCCCCGCCATCTCATGCTCTTTAAGACTAGGCGACGTAGTACATACATACCTAGGCGCCGTACATAGGTGATTAGTTAATTAACTAGGTAGGTAGGTAGCAAACCACCGATTGACATATGCTACACTGCTCTATCTACTCCATAAAATATAGGCAATTATTACTACACGTGTATCAAGTAGAATAGCGAATGATTCATTGGCAAGCCCTCAGATTAGCTCTCTGGTTCTCAACGGTTTCCATGCAATCAGTAAATTCCATGGTGTCCTCAGGGACACACATGGCTGTATCTTGGTTTTCTTGCCGGATACCATTCAACTTTGGCTTTTGGACACAAGGGGTCATCATCGGGCTCGCTTAGGTAGGGTTGGTTGGAATAATGAAGGAAAGAGGAAGAGGAGGGAACGTCGAGGAAAAGAATTGAATTGAATTGAATTGAATTCATTGAGTGGAAAGTAAGAAAATATCATCAGTCTACACCTGCTGAATGACTGTACATCTGTATAGAGAGCACTGAAAGTAACAATTGCCTCTCATGTCTTTGAATTGCATGCCATCCACGTAGCGATGTATTAACTGGCTGCTGTTGTAGTTAGTCTGCTCAGCAAGAGGAGAGCTCCGAGGTCAAATCAAGTCATGATGTGGTTTCTCATTACAAACCAACATGCGAAATGAAAACAAAGGGGGAAAGAATAAAGAAAAAAAAACATCCCTAGCCATCAGATTGAAAACTACCTTTGGGTAAAGGCTCGTCAACGGCCTGCTGCACGTGGTCACCCTCAAGAGGGCAGACACACGGAGCATGGGTACCGTAGTACCTTGCCTCCGAGGTGTCCTAACAGAGTCATCATAAGGCATCAAAGGGATAGATGAGAAAAGTGCAGGGTGGAAGGGTGTTTAATGTAAACTGAAATGAACAGAAATTTAAAGCAAAAAAAAAAAAGCAAAACAAAGTGTGGATGATGTCTCATCCAGGCTTATACGGCAGGCTTATATGGCATTGAAGGCGATCCCTGCTGGCAACTCTCGTGTTGATCCATCATCATTATATGGACAACCACTAAGAGTGGAACAGCATGCTGGAAAGAAATTAAAAGAAATTGCCCACCTATCCAGGGTTGGCGGGACGGTGAGTCAAGGGGGGGTAGTGTATGGAAAACGCATCAGAAGTCCACGACAAGCTGTGACAAGTCTCTAAGATCTCTGTTCACCTCTATCAGCCGCGTCTAGCGAACACGTCTTCTTCCACTCGTGGCAAGACGAGGGATGAAGTCCGTGTCGCGGTCTGTTATGAGTACGCGTCAGGAGCTCAAGTGAGGTTTATCGTCATTGAGACTGTGATGCAGCACTGTCCTTGGACTGTCGATGATGGTTAGACGTTAGAAAGAGACAAAAAACGGACTGTGAAGGTCTTACCTTCTGATGCTTGGGCAACAAAGTCCGCACAACATTATTGTGAGAAAGAGAGTTCGCTAGACATGCAGCGGCAGAAAAGGCAGTGGTGGCTAACCGAGCGGATAATCGGTCGGACCGAGATGCTGTTGCCGATATTCACAAACAAGCTTCATACGTCACATGTAATACTGTATGGCACGTGACCTCTTTCTGCCGTGGTTCCACAGGAAGATGGCCGTCAAGCAGAGTATACAGGAATAGGCATATAGTTGCAAGAGCAGAGCTCTTGTCTCTGGCCAAAATGTCCAACGCTACCGTCGCTGTCGGTTAAGGACAATTGGTGTACTAAATTTGCCGATTTCTTCAGTCAATCCGAGGACGAATATCGGGACTACCTTTGCTACGGCGACGAAGATTTCGACTACGCTGAAAACGAGAGAAAACCCCAAGAACAAAACAAAGAGCGACAGTTATTCGGAATTGAGCGCAAGGGCAAGTGGGAGAGCATGGCGTCGTGGCTTCAGAAGCAAGCTGGCTCTCATCAAGCCCAGCTTGCCGCTACGGCGGTGTTGTCGGGAGCCGTCGTGGCAGCTGGCATATACGGTTTTCAGGCGATGAAGCGGCATGCGGCGGTAGAAAAATTGAAGTCATCCATTCCGGAGATCAATGAGCGACATAAGGCAGAGAAGGTGCGGGATTGATA
This sequence comes from Rasamsonia byssochlamydoides, assembly GCF_041956645.1. Classification (NCBI taxonomy): domain Eukaryota; kingdom Fungi; phylum Ascomycota; class Eurotiomycetes; order Eurotiales; family Trichocomaceae; genus Rasamsonia; species Rasamsonia byssochlamydoides. Next base: position 863,636 of record NW_027192385.1, on the reverse strand, counting down.
CTGTGTCTTATACTATGGATTGCGACTGACGGGCGGAGTGAAGCTCACAGAATATGGTACAGTCTGCCCTCCTGTGCCGGCATTGAGTAAGGAAGATGAGCGCAGCGCAGCGCTTGCTCGGAGAGCGCAGCAGGGAGACTACGATGAAGGTGAGAAGCGGCTGTGGCATGTCAAAGGCATTACCTGCTGACGACGTAACCAGACCTCATCCTCGAACAGCTTGCTCGCAACCGAGTATTCTTGACAGACGAAGGTCTTCGAAAGCTCCGTTCGTCATTCATAATCGTCGTCGGCTGCGGCGGTGTAGGATCGCATGCAACAGCGGCGCTTGCTCGATCCGGCGTGTCCAAGATTCGACTGATTGATTTCGATCAAGTCACCCTCTCTTCCCTGAACAGACACGCGGTCGCCACGTTAGGCGACGTGGGCACGCCGAAAGTGCAATGCATTCGACGCAGACTGGAACAGATCGCGCCATGGGTCATGTTCGATTGTCGAAACGAGCTATTTGGTGCATCTGTGGCGGAGAAGCTTCTGGGACCGTGGACATTGACTGGAAGCGAACCACAACAGCCAGATTATGTCATTGATTGCATCGACAACATCAGCACGAAGGTGGAACTGTTACACTACTGCCACTCTCGCGGGATTCGGGTGATCTCCTCGATGGGAGCGGGCTGCAAGTCCGATCCGACTCGCGTCGTTGTGGGCGACATCTCCGTCAGCATGGAAGACGCTCTCTCGCGAACCACTCGACGGCGCTTACGATTGCTGGGCGTCAACTCAGGCATTCCGGTGGTATTCTCCACCGAGAAACCGGGTCCCGGGAAAGCATCTCTTCTCCCACTACCTGAGGAAGAATTTCAAAAGGGCCAGGTCGGTGAATTGGGAGTCCTCCCTGACTTCCGTGTCCGTATTCTCCCTGTGCTGGGTACGATGCCCGCTGTATTTGGTTATACGATCGCGAATCATGTGATTTGCGAGATCACGGGGTATCCGATCGAGTACAGCATGGCAGGCAAGACCAGGGATAAAATGTACGACACAATCTTAGGAAACTTACAAGCATCGATTGAGAGACTCGCCAAAGCTGAAGCGGGTGACGACCTGGTGGGGTTACGCATTCCTGTCAGCAAAGACGATGTCTCGTATTTGGTTGAAGAGATATGGCGAGGAAGGAGTGTGGTCAGCGGTCTTCCCAACCGACTGGCTCTGATTCCATGGACACGGCCCGCTGGAGGATTTAGGATTGACCCGGAGTGGGAGAAAGAAGGGCAGAAGTTCGTGCCGTTGGAACTGAAGGAGCTTGTCTGCATGACCAAGGAAGAGGCCCAGCGGCATGAGAGGGAAGTCCTCCTCGGCGGGAAGGAAGTCGAAGAAGTCTACAATGAGAAGGTGGTGCAGAAGGTGCAGGAGCGCTTTCAAGAAGCAGAGAGGTATGAGCAGTATCGATAGACGCGTATCTACTGTACCATTGTGTAGAAGTCTGCAACAATATTCCAAAGAAACAGCAGGGCCAATGTGCCTGTCTATTTCTATAGTACGGAGTACGGAGTATAATTGTCGGACTTGATCCCGACTAGGATCTAATCAGATCCGATCGATCTGCGGGGGAGCGACAGACCTATGAACTCTCTCTGTGCGACCGTGGCGTCAAAAGTTGCCAGTGCACGCCTGTCAGAATCTGTAGTACGACAATAAACTGCAGATGGATTTTGTATCTACTGTTACTATTTGGTAGCTGTCCTACCTTCGAAGCAATGCTTTCGCACTGATTTGCCGCATTCCGAAACTGCCAAGAGACGAGAAGATCGCTAAGGTGAAGCCGCGTGGAGCCATACGTAAGTCCTACGGAGGTGATAAGACTAATTATTAATTTACAGACCGACCGACAGGCAGGCAGGAAGAGCTCGCATGTTTGTCTCCTCAGTACTAGCTTGGTGTGATGACTAGCTCGAGGTCTATTGAGGGCCTGTCCTCTTTCCTTGTTTTTCTCAATTGACTCCTGTTAAGTGTCATGCTGAGGTCTGGTAATAATCAGAGACTGCACCTCCACTGTCACTGTCTTGCTCGATTCTCCCGGTCTCTCAAATTCCAAGGCTCTCGAATTCGCTAGTCGTGCACGGCAGCAGGAACTATTCTCCGGGGTTTATCCTTTTGCCACGAAAGAGGTGCTTCGTCCTCATCCCGAACAACAGCCACAGACCAATGCGATGACCATGCCGGACAAGATCAGAATGGCGGATCTGGCGAATAATACAAGACAACCAAGACAACCGTCCCTATACTTCGACGTCGACAACCTCGAAGTCTCCAGCAGTGATGACGAGTCGTCGTCGTCCGATTCCCCGGGCTTTGGAGGACGAAGAATAGGAGGGGGAAGAGGAAGAGGAGCAGGCCCAACGCCATTTTTTCGCGGCTTCCCCCATCATCGTCCCCTGATCGACTTCGTCCGGAACGAGTGGCAGACGAATCCGTCGTATCGCAGCCGCCGTGGCAGCTCGCAGTCTTCATCGCCCAATCGCGAGGCCCCGAAATGGATCCAGGCCCTGTTGGCCGTTATCTCCGCGCCGAAGTTCCGACGATACCTCACCATGTATGTCATCCTCCTGTCGGTATTCTGGGCCGGGTGGAAGGGGATACTGAAGCCGCGGCTCGACGAGCATGCGGCGCTGATCAAGTCGTTGGATATTGAGTCGCAGCAGAAAGTTGGCGGCTGGTTTGGCTCAAACGCCCGGCCGCCGTTGGCGGATATTATCCAGACGAGGACTCTGGATCCGTCTCTACTCCCGCGTGAGGGCAATGGACGGAGGTTGGTGATTGTGGGGGATGTTCATGGCTGCAAGGATGAGTGTATGTCTATGCACAGATTCTATTAGATGGAGTTCTGTTGCTAACTGCTGCCTTAGTGGACAAACTGTTGAAAAAGGTGTCATTCGACACCAGCGCAGGAGACCACCTGATTTTTACAGGGGATATGATCAACAAAGGACCTCACAGTTCGGAGGTAGTGGATCTCGCTCGTAGATTGCATGCATCCTGCGTACGCGGAAACCACGAAGACCGCATCCTGCTGCTGCGCCAGCAGATGAAAATCAACAACTCGCTGCAATCACCATCAGACAAGGATGACAAAGACGCGTCGCGCAGCGACTACAGAGAACGCAAGGTCGCGCGGCAGTTGAGCGACGAGCAGGCCGCGTGGTTGGAGGCATGTCCCGTGATCCTGAAGGTAGGCCAGATCACGGGGATGGGGAACGTCGTCGTCGTTCACGGCGGACTGGTTCCGGGGCTGGATCTCGAACGACAAGATCCGGCGAGTGTGATGACGATGCGGACCATTGATCTGGATACGCATGTACCGAGCGCGTCGCGGAATGGCGTAGCATGGAGCAAGGTATGCACCTGCCTACCCCATTCCACCCCCTGACTCTCATTTCAAACGTATATTCTGACTGTTGACTGTCTGTGATACTTCAGCTCTTCAACAAATACCAATCCCTCCTCCACAGCAACCTAAAGAAAAACAGCGGACACGCAGACCCAGAATCCGGCACGATGACGGTAGTCTACGGCCACGACGCGGCATCTTCCCTGAACATCCAGAAATACACCAAGGGCCTTGATACCGGGTGCGTCAAGGGGAAGAAGTTGACTGCCTTAGTTATCGAGGATGGTGGGAAGCAGCAGCGTATTGTGCAGGTGGGCTGTAAGGATTATCGCGAGGGGTGAGCCGATCAATCGACGACTATTCGACTTTTCTTTTTTTTTCCTCCCTCGGTTGCTTTGGGCTGCTGGGACGAATACATATACATATCCTTTCGTCGCGATTCGTCCCTTGTTTGTCTCCTTCTCTCTCCTTTGAGGTGTACATTCTGCTACCCTCCGTTTGCATTGCATAGGTGTTCGCATTAGCCTAGGTTGTGTATGTACAGTACAGACGGCAAGTGGTCGCCGTGGGTTAGGTGTTTCGGTTGAGTTCGGCTGGGTTTGGTTAAGGGTCTTACTTACATCTTGCATTTGCATCTGATCATTCGGGCTATTTATTTATATTTCTGGCAGCGAGAGTTATTGTTTTTGTTTGTCCTGATATATATGATATTTTATTTCGGTATATCGGTATATTAATTAATTAATTAAAAAATAGAGAGCTCTCTATCTATTTGATTGATGGGTGCGTCAGGCATCTTCAAACTCATAGTAATAATAAATAAATAATCAGGTACGGAGTACTTCCTCAGAATATCAAGGTCAAGGACAAGGACGGGAAGCTATCATCTGTGTGTATGTGTGTGTCATATATATACATCTATCGACATCTAATCTAAAGACTCTCTCTCTCTCTCTCTCTATCTAAATACCATAAACGAAAGCAGAACAAAAGTAGACTTCTCTAAAGTTGTCGACCTACCGACTCGCCCCCGGAGCCATATGCACCCAGCTCCCATCCGCCCGCCAAGTCCCCGCCTTGGTGAAATCCTCATACCAGATCCCGCCCAGAGCCTTCCTCTTGAAATACCCAAAGCGGAAGTATTCCGGCTCGCCTTCGCGGAGGCGCGACCAGTGGAAGGGCTCGGCGCCATCACCCTGGCTACCACCCTGGCTATCGCCTTCGGCGTCGCTATATCGGTATGCACGGAAGCGCTCGACGTCGTTGACCAGTACGCTGATACCCGCGACGTCGTCGGGTAGGATGGGGAAGGAGAAGGTGATGTTTTCCCCCTTGATCACGGGAACGGCGATATTCGGGAGGAGACTGCCTAGCTGGGCGTCTTCGAGCAGCGCGGCCGGCGTCTGCAGGATGCTGTCGAAGCCCCAGCGTGCGATGCCGTTGATGAACAACCCCACTAGCAACCCCTGGTACAGCAGACTGGGTCGCGTCTGCAGCGCCGTGCCCGGCAGGAAGAGCAGGCCCAGGATATAATGATGGATGCGCAGGTTCAGCTGCGGCACGGCCAGCATCGCCAACAGACCGCATGCCATGATGCCGTACAGAAGCAGGTACTGCGGAAGTCTGCCTTCGATGCGCAGGGCCCACGCTTGCGACAGCAGGGCAATGACGAGGATCGTGATGATGATGATCAGTGCCGGGACGGCGCCGGGCTGCTGCTGGATGTCATGAGGCGTCAGACGCGAGATCGGGATCCGGTCGAAGGTGTCGGTGTTGAGGGCACCGACCCAGCAGGCGCCGAGCCACAGGATCGTCTTCTCCCATTGCGCAGTCAGATCCGTCAGGGTGCGTCGGACGCAGAAGTAATAGATGGCGAATCCGACAAAGGCAGCGGGGAGGAAGCGACCCAGGCAGATAGAGACCACTTCATCGTAGTCTGACGAGAAGGGGGGATCTGACGCGAGTGCGACTTGAAAGTAGGTGATGAAAAAGACGGATCCGTAGAACACTGCCGGTGATGTCGTGAAAAGGGAGAGCAGAGCCGTGAAGAAGACGGATATGGTGAGCAACAACCATCGTGGATCACGGCAGTCCCCTGAGGAAGCAACCTCACGGTCAAAGGTAAAGGACAGCGGGAAATTGGACGAGAAAGGGATGCTTGTAATGCCGTTCTTTTCCACACTGGCGTAATGGCTCTTTTCTCCCGTGCGACGAAGGATGCCACAGCCTCCGGTATGGCCGTTGATCACGCCGGCGTGTATTGCAGACGCGCAGAGGAAAGAATCTCCGCGGTAGATGCCGGTGGTATCATCACCAGCATCTGACGCGCCTCCAATGACAAGAAGCTGGTAGTTGTAGTCCTGGTCGCCCACGGTATACGGCTCCAGGAGCGTGTTCAGTCGACACCCGGCAGGACAGCGAAACGCGAACGAGGCGTCGTCAAAGGGACGGCATTCGTCTCCGTTGAGCCCGCAGTTGGTGCTATTGGACCTGAAGGAGTCAGAACAAACACTGAAAATGAAAAAGGTGGAAGCCACTCCTTACCATAATCGAGACCCGCAGGAGAGTCTGACTGGCTTCCCATATCCGGGGATGTCAAGGCCCGTAACCGACCGGTGGAGGATGGTCAAGAATATCAGCGCCCAAAGAGCGTGGAACGCTACCAGAGCCCAGACGCGCGAGCTTCTCGTCGGCAAAAACCGATCCACGAGACGGATTGGCGCCGTTTGAAAGCGAGGAAAGAAGGGCTCGATGCGGTACTTGCGGGGAGATTGCGGTCCTCTGATCCACGACTGCAGTCGAGCTATGCAGGACCACAAGCAGCCCCTTCTTCGTCGTCTGCCCTTGGACGCCCACGAAGGGGTTGCGCGAGATGTGTCTCCATGGCCCAGCAATCCCTCGTCTGGGTTGGCATAGTCCGGCAGCTCGACTGAATCCGATTGAGCAGAGTCCAAACTTTCGGACGAATGCCTGCTGAGGTCGACGAACCCGTCCGTTCCGGAGACGCCGGACTCGAGGTCTTTCAGAGGGGAGGAAGTAGTAGTAGTAGAAGAAGCGCCATGAGATTGGTCTTGGTTGTTTCCTGCACCGCCACCTCGATCCAGAGACATGATTCAACCTCCTTCCCTACCTAGTCTTCCCGTCAATCCTATAATCGACAATGTTGCTGGGGTGTTAAAGGAGAGAAAGAGAGGCGGGGTGACTTTTTGCCGGCAGAATTATATATATAGTACAGTAGGTCAACAAGTTGAACGATGAACTACCAGTTGAACAGGTCAATTATGGACCCTAATCGACGAGAAAAATAATTATCCTGATAAGTTATCCCCATTGAATAAGAAGGTACAGTATGGGGGATGTTGGCTGTTCTCTTTGGCCTGATGTGAGGTACCATTGAAGGCGGTGAACGTGCCTATTTTGAGGGTAAATTATGTAATTACTTGCGCACCTGATTGAATATCGTTTGCTCTGTAGATATAGATCACACCTCAACTAACAGTCTACCTATACAAGTACTGCAATAATCATTGATTTACGTTCTCTTTGAAATCTCCTTCAACCAGTCCATCCTCTCTCTCAATGATGTCCTCGGACACGCTCCGCCAACTCGGGAGGATAGATACTCTGTGCCACGGGACGATCCCGAGCGCGGGCCCGGACCCGAATCGAGTCAGAGCTTCTCCCCGGACCCCGTGCTTCAATCAATGGCGGGGATCCATACAACTGACTCTGTCCAGATGATGGTACGTACCTACCTACACCGTGGACGATGTTCCAATGCAATTCTTCTCCACCGCGGCTGGATGGGATCAATTAGTAATGTTAATCTCAATCCATTGAATGATTATCGTTCTGCCTTCTCACTCCTGCAAGTATGGTCTGTCTCGTTCAGAACTAAATGCAGCATGCACGTATTGCGGAATCTGGGGAAGCTCAGCAGGTCTGGCGGACGTACTTTCAACAGTACAACAACGAGAGAAGAAGAATATGCGAGATCTAAATCTGTCACTTTGCTAGCAGGCATTCCTGTCCATATGTGCGATAATACTAACAGTATTATTATCGCCCTGTTGTAACTGTACTGATCCAACTGCTAGCCCCGCGACGCAATTGGTAATAGGCTAACATATGACGTATGTATACCTACCTAGGTCGGTACTCGGTACAGTAGTGGACATACCAGGGCTGAGGTTCTTCCATACATAACACTGACAATTTCGGTACGAACCGTATAAGTTGGCACTATTGGCCACCTGGCTAGATATCTCAGCCCTTCTGCTGCCATTGACTAATCATTAATCCAATTGATTGATAGTTAACCTCTCCTTCTATTCTTCTATTCCATTCATTATTCCTACTCAATCCATCAATTAACTGAAGAAAAAGAAAACCCAAACCCAGACAAGAAACAAGATGGTCTTCTCCCAAGGCCAGCCCCTTGCAGGCACAGGCATCACAGGCCTCCTCCCCCGATCTCTATCCGACATCCTCCCCGCCTTCCCCTTCTCCAATAGCAACCACAGCTGCATCTACAGCTGCACCAGACTGCTTCCCCTCCTGGGCTTGATCACCTCCACCGGAGCCCTAACCTTCGCCTACGCCGAAGCTACCTACCTCTCGCCACTGCTTGCCGGCGACGACAGCGACAACGAAAACGACAAGAACGTCTCGCCCTCCGCAATCCGGACTGTCTGGGCGAAGAGTTTCCCTTTTGGGCTGGGCGCTATCCTCACTCTGGGCGTGGGCAGTCTCGTTGGTGGAATTGCGGGATATCGACTGTCGCTGTCGCGGTCGACAAAACCGGAGTCGACGACGGCGGGATTGCTCTATGCGGCAGGGACGGCGTTCTCGCTGGTGCATTTTGTGTTTGTTCCTTGGGTGAGTTGAAGTCGTGCAACAAGTAACAAATATCAGTTAATAACTACATACATACTCTACTACATATAATTATCGCGATACTGTACCGTACTGTTCTTATTTGATACTTTTACAGATCGCATCCGCCATCCGCCCCATGATCGAGCCAGATTCACCTGAGGAATCACAGGTCAACGGCAAGAACGCCAACAATAATAATAACAACACCAAACGGGACAACCTCCGCAAGTGGCTTCGCATCCACGCGGTGCGCACCCTGGTCGCTGATATCCCTGCTTTCTTGTTCTTTCTCGGTGCGACGGCGGCGTATTTCCATGGGGATTCTTGAGTCCGGTCCAGTTTGACTATTGCGTCTTCGACATAGAAGGAACTTGGATTTCGGTCAAGTCACTGTATATCTAGAATTTATCGCAAGTTGAACGGACAGAGGGAAGAAAATCTGTATCATGTGTTGCATTTTGCCTGAAAAGTACAGTACAGGTATCCTGCGGAAATCTGCCGGAAATAAAAAGAAAGCCATTTTCAATGGTGTTGACTGTTTGCGCCTCAACTCTCCGCATATGGCATTGATAATTGGAAGGTAGATAACGAATGTTGGTCCAAATAAAAAGAATGAACGGAAAATCTCTTCATCAATCTCAAGCCACGACAAAGCAAATACATCATTAAGATAGAGGGTATCAAATCGTCGAATTAAGTCGTCATGCCATCAGAATCTCATATCTCATGAACATGAAAATATTGCGCATCGTAGGCTTATCGGTGAGGCACAAGCTGTGGTATTGTGTGGTAATTTTGGAGTTGTTCCTTCGGTCATCGAATCGTAAGGAAGCGACACTCCGCATGATTCATCTGATCTTGACGTCTTGATGATAGCGTTAGACATCGTAACGGCCGTACCAGTAGCCACCACGGCGGCGACTGTCAAGAAATATTAGTATGAATTCTCGGATGGATACGAATGTGGTATAAAGATAGGAGAAACTTACGCAGCGGCGTCCACACGCCAGACGAAGTAGAGTCCCTGAAAGCACAGCGGAATTAGCAGACCATCCAACATATCGACTTGCTACCACGGCAACGTACCAGCAGTCCAGAAATCAGCCAGATGATGGCAGAGAGGAAGCTGAACGCCTCAGCAGCCTTCCATCGGCTGCAGTCGGTGTGGTCGGTGAGGGTTATGCCCCAGTCCCAGATCCAACCGCAAGGAAGACCATTGAGCGCGTCGACAAGAATGCCAAAGGCTGCAAACCATGCCAGAGAGATAACGACGTCGACTGTGGGAGTGATTAGAGAATGAAGCGCGGAATGCGACTATAGGGCGACACATACCTGGCCAGACAAAGAACGTCGACGCGAAGGGGATCAGCCAGAGTAAGCCGAGAAGAATTGACAGGCCCGCAATGACTTCGGTGTAGATCCAGCGACCCTGTGGCCATGAATCATCGACCTCGTGCAAGTAGTAGCCGATGATACCGGCGACAACCTATGGTTATGTGCGTTAGTACAACCCAGCGAACATAGGGAATAGTCGGAATTCAGTAAACGGTAGGACGTACAGCAGCAAAGCCAATCTCTCCGACACGGAGGACGATGGACAAGAGTCGCGAGATGACGGGCATTGTGCTGAGATTTCTCTTTCTCTGGGGATTTCTCTGTCACGCTTCTCAAGTTGATATGCTAGCCTGGATCGTTGGGGATAGACGAGGGGTGCAGACGAGAGTCGGTCTGGGGTGTCAACTCAAGCTGTGAGACTGACTGACTGACTGACTGACTGACGTATAATAACATCAAAAAAGAAGGAGCGAGGCCATGCCCTTTAAGCTTCCCAGAAGCAGATGATTACAGCCCAGTCGGGCCCGCCGTCTGTCAAACGACAGAACATTCCGGTCACATGCAGCTGGAAAGCAGGCTGATGGCGATCTTTTTTCTTTTTTGCCTGGCCCGTGCTAGAATCGGTGGTGTGACGTGAAGCTGTTGCTGCGCCAGTGATATCCAGCATCAGGTCTTGGTGATCGGAGACCAGCTCGGCGATTGGCTGGCCACCAGCCACACATTGATCAATCAATCGACTCCGTAAGGATGGCGGAGACCTGAAAAGTGGAAGCCTGGAACTGTCCGTCTTGGTCCAGGCATTGACGACTATCAGCAGGGGGCTAACTTGGATGGACCAGTTGTCATTGTTGACGATCGACAAATGGCAAGTCGAGTATCATCATGATTGGCTAGCCTCGGCGGGATTTTTCTTTTTTTTTTTTGATTTCCTCCGGGCGTTGCACTAAATACTCAAGCATAATCGTAACTACACTACAGTACTGTTGTATAGCTCCCTCGGGCATCGGTACATGCTAGAGAGTCTTCTGGATATGTCTGGCCCCACTGCTGTGACAGTGGATAAGGCGGAAGCTCTCCAGTTAAAATATAGAGTTAGGTACAGCGACCTATATCCATGGATGCCCCAACAAACAAATGTACATGTACAGCCACTGATCCTGAGTGGAGTATATAGGAAGACAAATGAATTATGATAATTCTTTGCGTGCACAGTTATAACAGACAACGAAGTAAATTCATGATGCATTCTCCTTCCGCGCCACGGTGGTTGCGTCATGGTACTGAAGAGACGGAAGCATCGCCCTGCGCCCACCTCGACAAGTGGCGATGACGTCGCTGCCCGGTCTGCATGTACAGCTTACCTGCACTATTTCACCCGACCCGAACCTTGTCGTCTACCTAAATGTGCCGAGAACGACATCGAAGATCTAACTCTTATTTTTTTTTCAGAGCTATTAACTAGCTCCAAGCGGTGCCAACCTTTTTTCTGACCTGGATTTTTTTTTACTACTTTACTACTTTCTTGTGTTGATAACGGCTATGACACGGATATCGTCCAATTTAGCAGTTAGGTCATAAATTATTTTTTTTATTGTTAACCGTGACACAGGAGTCAGGATTATTGCGTAGTTGACTGAGTCGCTTAATTCAATCTTGTACAGTACATATATATATCTCCCTGTATACATGGTAGTCCTGTACAGCACGCTACCCAATTACTCCGTACTCCGTACAGTAATCAGCAACCTCACTACACTACCTTGCAACTGCACCTACCTACCTAGGTACAGTACCTAAATTTCCCTCAGCCTACTTACGGCCGAACGACAGAGTACATACATAGCTACCTACCGAGCACCGAGTACCGAGACAATAGTTGACATTAATGTTACTAGCTGCGTTGATAGCTTAGGGACATTACCTACCTATCTAGGTACTACAGTAGGTAAGGTACCTGATCGACAGAATCGACAAAACGGGTAATACCTCGGTCATATGTCTACTCCCACGTGAGTGTCTGACTCTCACCTGCATTAGCCTCGAAGAAGCTCTACGGAGTAGAAAGGCCAAACAATCTTTTTTCTTGAGGTTCGAGAATTAAAGTTACTCTAATTTTTGAGGTTCTTTTTTTTTCTTTGTGTTTGTCTTTACTGTAGAATCCACTAAGCGCATAGTAGTGGATGCCTTACAAATGGACAAGAGAGAAGAATATGAGTAGAAGAAAAACGATGGATCAGTGCATATAATTGTTATTATTATTATCATCATTACTCCGTAGACCAATCTGAATATGAATATTGAGGAGCATTTCGGGTATATATATACAGCATAACGATAAGATGATTTGCAAGCAAACAACATCAAACACTTTTCTGCTTGCCATCTAGGAACCACTCAAACACAGTGCGAAACACCCCCTTGGCACCCGTCTCGATCACATCGCCGTGGCAAGGGATCAGGCGGTCAAAGTCCCACCCGTCGATGCGCTTCATCGACTCGGTGAACCCCTTCCGATCGCGCGCCGAAAGAACGTACCACGCGAACCGCTTGTGCCACGTCGCGGGCATCCTGGTCGAGATGAGGGGTGTGACGAGGCGGGTCAGGATCCCCGACGTGGGCGATTCCCCGGACCGCGAGTACTGCTCGTTGGCCGGCAGGTTGAAGAGTAGATCGGCCTCGATGACGGTGCGCGTCGGCTTGTGGCAGAACACGAGCTCGTGCGAGCCATGCCCGTCGACATACTCCACCTCGAATTCCGAGTCGAATTCCTCCGAGATCTTCTGAGTCCGCTTGTTAGCCGCCGTGAAGACGTGTTGGAACTCCGTGTCCTTGAACTCAGGGTTCTTCTGGCGCTTCTCCCACAGCCCCTCGGGCGCGATGATCTCGGCGTCGGGGAACGCGCGCTTCCACGCGGTGATGTAGAGGTGGTGTTCGAGATCCGGGGCCGCGATATACTTGAGCTTCCCTCCTTCCGATTTGATCGTCTCTTGGACTTCGGGCGTCAGGGCGACTGGGGAGAACACTGCCAAAGAGCCAGATGCAAGTTTAACTAGTTAAAGTCTCTGATTAGCTGCACCTTTTTTTTTTATCTTTGTGAATCTCTCAATGCCAACTGGACGATCGCGTACCGATGGTACCTCTCCCCCCAAACTTGAAAAGTCCAAATCGTGAAAATGGGACACTCAGAGTCGTGATTTCGGGGGTGACTTTGCGAATAACCATCACCTGCGATGGATTTCCTGGAAAGAGTTTCGAGTTCATCGTGAAGCTCTATCAGCTGTTCAAATCGAAAAATTTAAAATCTTAGCAATATCCCAGTAAGGTTTTCAATCGAGTGCGTTGCTGGGCTGATTGATGGGAGAAGTTGAAAGTTATGTATCCATACGACGTCAAGTCGCGTCAGCACTGTTTCAAGATTTAGACTTCGTGCCATGGAAGGATCATTCCTAAGACACGGGGCGTAACATCCTTATTAGAAGGTAGGAAACAATGGCCCCAAAAGACTAATCAGGACACGTAGCGTGCAGCCAAATTGGAAGGCAAGACCGAGGTTGCTTACTGGGCAGTAATAATTGTAAGTCTTCCAAGCTCTGTTGTGTTCAGTGTCCGGTCTGGACTGTGACGATTTAGTCAATTGGCTGATAAGTTTCAGGATTGTCTTGGCTCTTCTTCGGAGTGTCCGACTCCTAAGTTAGCATACCATAATTGAGCATGGGCAAATTTGTTTTCATTCACGCTAGTTGCTGTCTTGCGTACCTTACCTTAGTAAACTGCTTATGAAATTGAGGCTGTGGAATGTAGACTATTTTTATACCCTGAGCCTCGGCACTGGGAAGTGATAGTCAAGGCACCAATACGGCCCCATAATGGATGGATGGATGGAATGGAATGGAATGGAGTATGGGGAGATTAAACCCTACTTTTGTTGCCCTCAATGCTGCTCATTTGATTTAATTGAAATTGTGGATCAGCACTGTCGACAAGCTGACATATTTCAACTGATTTCTGAGAGGAAAATCATCCTCCAACTCTAGAAAAGAACTATTAGGGTATCTATCGAATAAATAGCTACTGACACAAAGCCCGCCGCCCAATCAAGATAACTCCGTACGAACACCTGCGTTGAGGCATAATTTATCCGTACCACCCGCGCGGACGGTTATTCTGTAGTTCTTCCTCTTCTCGATGTGGGATTATCGATTCAGTGATCTGATACGTCTCTATCAAGTCATGCCAGGTTTCGAAATCGAGGCTGAAGATAGCTTGATGTTTCTGAATCCCCTGTCTGCGAGCTTCATTTGGTGCATAGGGTCTTGCGGCCTCTAGAATCGATATTGGTTAGCCAATGAACCAAGACAATAAGCAAGGAAAACTTACGCAACGTGGGCAGCCCTCGACTGTCCAGTGACACCCCGACAGTGCCATCTCTAACCAAGAAGCTTATATAGAAGAGGTTCTCAACACTCTGACCGAATGATCTGGGGTTGATACAGAACCGGAAGAGAGGAACGCCACCATCATCCGCAATATTGTGCTTTGCCATCACCTGCTGGATGATCTCTTCAGTGGGCTCTTCTTCCATCTGACTCAGCTCCTCGTTGACAGCATTTTGACTCTTTCGTTGTGTTTCTATCAACAACTGGTTGATGCTCGTACATAGAGCGGTAAGGTTCGACGTCTCCTGCCGGTCAAGATCTTCCTCCTGTAGCTCCTGCGGTCGCACTGCCTGAGACGGATCAATGCGTTCTCGCGCTCTGCGCTGCGTCTGTTGACGAGTCCGCTTTTGAACGGATAAGGGACCGAGGAGAAAGCCAGAGACGGAGGGGCGCGCATTGTGAGGCAGGCACGCAGCGCGGCCCAGCCAATCCCAGTTCAACGCATCCCCCTCATCCTCCTCGCTGTCCTCACCATCCCTGCGCGCTCGCTGGCGGCGTCGTTGGGTACTACTCGGAACGACCGATGTCGGCTCCTCCGGCCCTCGTCGCATGAAAGATATACATTTGGATACAAATTCATCCACGTCGATACCCGCAGTGGCATCGCCCAGAGCGAGTTGCGCCGTCTTCTTGTATGACAGGTCTGCCGCATTCACTAACAGCCGCGAGTCAATAGTAGCATCCGACGTCTGTTTGACATGGACAAAAAGCTCGTTCGCCTTTTGGATGGTATTCACGATTCCGTTGTTGCCGGCTTGGAGATACTCTGACCGGTAGTCTGTAGATGTGCGTAAGATTCCGTCAAGGCGGATTGGAGGAGGATGTCCTACCGTTAAGCTCTCGAGTGAGATCTCTGAACTCCTTTCGAATCCGGCGCCTCTCATTCTCGTCTTGATCTGGATCGAAGACATCATTGAGGCTGAATCGTTGCGATCGACGAGGCTGAGACTGCGACTGACTTCCAGTCGCGACGTTGGATTGTCTTTCTGCCAATCTCCTTCGCTTGTTGGTAGGCGAATCTGAGGACGGTGTGGGCAAGCTTGAAGAGGCCATGGTCTGGCTGTCGCTCTTCCTCTTTTCGGGGCGCGATCGAGATCCCCGAGCAGTGCTATTTTCCTTGTCGGAGGAGGAGGAAGGTGAAGGAATGGTGTCTGCGCGGTCGTCGTTTGCTTGACGTGATCTGAGATTGACTGTACGTGCCATGCTCGTCCGCAGTAGTGTTCTCTAGCTTGGAAGCAGATAAGGTGAAGAGAATTATGATAGGTACAGTACAAACAAGGCTGACCTATCACAACGACTTGGTTTCAGAGGAGGATGCAGGTATACTCAGTAAGACAACGGACTATACAGGAAAATCAAAGCATGGTCAATAGTTTCCGCTTTCAGCAAAATGAAGCTCATTGAGCACTGAAACACCACAACACTACTGGCGGGGATTTTCGCCAGTATCACGGGGAGCCGCGTTTCGGTCATTCCACGCGCCTCGCGTCAGCCATGATCCGTGCACGTGATCTGGATCCATGCCCCACGTCATCTCCAGATTACCTAAGTCATATCAGGCCTAGATTGCCAATCAGCAGCTGCGGAGCTTCATGAGCAAGGTTAAGATCAAGACATTCCTGCCAGCCCAAACTGATCGCATTGTGATTCGGTCGAATTCCTGCTTGCTCTATCAAGAGCTGAGGCAGGCGACTATGCCGAGAGATTTATAAAAACCAGATCACCACAGAAGGCGCTGACCATGGAAGCCTTCACGTTCGCGACCTCCACCCAGGTGGACTTCCCAGTCCATGTGAAGATGTAAGTGGATTGCAGGAGCCATGTACAATAGGACAAGGAGTTTGAACTAACTGCCTGCAGAGCCAGCTTGGAGGGCAAACAGAAGCAGTTGCCTTTCTCGGTTCTTCTGAAGAATCCCGAGTTGCGACACCTTGGTTCGAACCAGAGTCCTGTCTCAGACCTGTTCGTGACGGTTCAGCTATGGTCAGATTCGAAGCCCCTCGGCGTTCCCATGCAGACCTCCTATAAATCTTTCAAAACAAGCCGAACATGGAACGAGTGGCTGCAAATGCCCGTGTCGCTGAAGGACGCTCCTCTTAGTTCACAGCTGGCGATCACGATCTGGGATTTATCTCCTTTTAGCGGCAAAGGTACCTATGGTCACGCTGTTCCCTTCGGAGGCACGACTATCTCTCTGTTCGATGCAGACGGCAAATTGAGGATGGGTAGGCAGAAATGCAAAATCCATAGGCATAAGGCGGCAGATGGCTTCTCCTCGACAACCACCCCTGCAACTCCGCCTCCGAGGCGTCGCAAGACCAATGGCTCTGCTGCCTTTGGCCCATCTCCTGAAGAACTCGAGCTCGAGCGCGTGGAAGGTCTGATCAAGAAGCACGAAATGGGTGAAATTCCTCGCATCGACTGGCTGGATCAGATGGTGTTCCGTCAATTAGAGAAGATCAAGTTAAGCGCAGAGGACGCTGCCAGAAAGAGGGCCATGAGGCTGCAGGCCGCGAAGGCGAGGGATGGGAAGAACCGGGACGGTGACGATGAGGAAGAGTCCGATGCAGAAGAGTTCGACGAGGAGAATTTCGTGCTCTATATAGAATTTCCGCGTTTCGATCACCCCATTGTCTGGGGTGACTATGAATATCCGCCACCGCCTGTCTCATCCTACCCACAACATGCGCAATCCAACCCCAACTCCACCCTCAAGCCGCCTCCAGAGGTTCGACTAGGCCCAGGAATTGAAGGTGGGGACGATGCCGGTGACAACAGAGTTATCAGGATCTATGATCCTGAAGTGGGTCAGACGGGGAATCCGTGCGAAGACAAGCACCGGAGGCTTGTCCGCAGTCATCGAACTGGGATTATGGATCGCGATCTGAAACCCAACCCCAAAATCCGTGATGAGCTGAATGTCATCATGTCTTATGGGCCTACGCAGGAGCTGAGTGCAGAGGAGAAGGATCTCATCTGGAGGTTCAGATATTATTTAACCCGCGACAAGAGAGCATTGACCAAGTTCGTTAAATCAGTCAACTGGCGAGACGTTGGCGAGGCTCGACAAGCGGTAGAAATCCTTCCTAAATGGACGGAAATTGACGTTGATGACGCCTTAGAGCTCCTTGGGCCTACGTTTGACAACGCTGCTGTTCGTGCGTATGCTGTTGATCGTCTTCGCAAAGCTGGGGATGACGAGCTGCTTCTCTACCTGCTGCAGCTCGTGCAAGCCCTGAAGTTCGAAAGGACATCCGAGGAGAGTGCGGAGAATGAAGCGCACGATTCATCCTTGGCCAACTTTCTCATTGCACGTGCAGCTAATAACTTTGTGCTGGGGAACTATCTTCATTGGTATCTTATGGTGGAATGTGACGATACCGGCCTGGGGAACGTGTCGTCGCGTCGAAAGCTTTTCGCCCGCGTTGAGTACTACTTTATGGCAGAACTGGAGAAGGTGCATCCCGAACACAGGAAGACGCTGTTGCGACAGGGAGAGTTGATCACTGTGTTGTCACGAATAGCCAAGGATATTCGCTTCTCCAGAGAAAACCGAGCGTTAAAAATCGAGAAACTCAAGAAGTATCTCAAAGACCCCAAGAACGAGATTATCAATATCGATCCACCTCTGCCACTTCCATTGGATCCGTCAGTGATGATAACTGGCTGCTTTCCCGAGGAATCAAACGTCTTCAAGTCGTCCTTGTCACCGTTGCTTATCAATTTCAAAACCGCTGATGGCCGCAAATATCCCGTCCATTTCAAAGTCGGCGATGACCTCCGTCAGGATCAACTCGTGATTCAGATCATTACCCTGATGGATCGTCTCTTGCAAAAAGAGAATCTCGATTTGAAACTGACTCCATATCGTATTCTCGCGACCAGCTCTAATGCTGGGGCGGCTCAATTCATCCCGTCGACCTCTCTCTCTGCGGCGTCGGCCAAATACAAAGGCTCGATACTCGCGTATCTCAGGGCCAACAACCCAGATGAGAATGAGCCTCTCGGTGTTCGCAAGGAAACAATGGACACGTACATCAAATCATGCGCAGGCTACTGTGTAATCACGTATCTGCTGGGTGTGGGTGATCGACATCTGGACAATCTTCTGCTGGCACCAGATGGCCATTTCTTCCATGCGGATTTCGGCTTCATCCTCGGTCGTGACCCTAAACCGTTCGCACCTATGATGAAGCTCTGCAAGGAGATGGTAGAAGGTATGGGCGGCGCCAATTCTCCTCACTACCTTCAATTCAAGCAACACTGCTTCACCGCCTACACGACTCTCCGCAAGTCCTCGAACCTCATCCTCAATCTGTTCAGCTTGATGGTCGATGCGAACATTCCAGACATCCGCGTCGAGCCCGACAAGGCCGTCTTGAAGGTCAAAGAGCGGTTCCATCTCGAGCTGAGCGAGGAAGAGGCCATTCGGCATTTTGAGCAGCTGATCAACGACAGTGTCAATGCCATTTTTGGTGTTGTCATCGATCGGCTGCATGATTTTGTGCAGGGATGGCGGACCTAGCTTCGACATTCTGCCACGAATCAAACAAATGGGTTTGATTTTTATGTTCTGTCCAGTCATGATGTTTGGAAATTTGCTATGGTGATGAATACATTTTAGCGTTTCGGTACGATTCCTAGGTATGGCAATTTCTATACGTGATACCCGGCGGAAATATTTTAGAATAGCGCATTTAGATGTTACAAATGATGATATGGTTTCAAATACAAATACAAAGTGTATTCTGACAAAGCCGGATCAGGAAATCACAGTCTATCCGCGACCAGTGGCGAGGCTTGGGGATGGCAGTCCTGGCTTAAACCGCCTGTTTCTCATTCTCAGTCGAGGATAACGCGACATTGCCAGGCCGATCCGCAGACACAGACTTCTCATCCACTCTGTCATCGAACGCATCCATGTCACCGCCCTGCCGAACCACTTCAGAACGGGTCAAAGGCCGGTATTTCTCCTCATCAATCGAAGCCAACGTCGAAGGAACCGCCTTTCTGGGCGCGAGACCGTACAGTTCCTGGAAACTCATAATCATCGGTCGCCAGCGATCAGGGTCGATGCGGTTCGGATGACCGGCCATGCGGAGGTAATCCTCGACATGGGTACGGAGGATCTTGACTTCCAACGCCAACATGAATCCCTTTCGATCCGGCAGATCCTGCATCAGCTCCACGACATTGACCAGCTCCGCCTCCATCTGCACGGGGCACTCGGCGATGCGCGCAGGTCGAACCAGGGTCGAGGGCTGCGGCGTGAGCCCTGCGCACGCGAACTTGTCCTTGACGTATCGATAGCCCAGCGCCTGCTTGATGGGGGGTACTTGCGGGGTTCCAGTCGCGCGAGCCAGGGCGTTGATCTGCGCACCCATCCCGTCGCTGGGGAGGTTGAGGACACACTGTTTCGTCCGCAAGAGGTTGATCGTCGTCTGCGAGACGGCGCCCAGACCGAGCATGCAGCGATGACCCAGCCACCAGGCTGACGACATGGGGCCGATGTTGGTCGTGCCGTCCTCGTTTTCGGTCGTGATCAGGACCACGGGCGTGCCCCAGTAGAGGATCGCGGGGGAGATTGGGGAATGCATTGTCGCGCGATAGTATAGTATAGTATAACTAAGCAAATTTCCTTCTTCTGCAATTTACTTCCCTGCAACGCTCCTGGAAATCATGCTATATATATATATATATATATATATATATACCTGGCTATACGTCTACGAAGCTCGAATGTATAGAAAGCAAGCTGCTGTAATTGTGACCAATAGCACAACACAGCTCTGGGTTGTATTTGCTGATTGGTCAATTTCCCAGCAATGAAAACAACGGAAATTAATGTGACCAATAGCACATGAATACGCCTCCCAATTTCATCCGCTGATTGGCCAGTTTCCTAGCAATGCAATGGACGTTCCAATTCCCAATCTGGAACAGACATAGCAGTTCCTCTCTTAAGAGATCAATAATCCTCTGGTATTGCTCGGGATGCACGTGGAAAGGAAATCCATCCCATCTACCGCGAAGGTTTCATGTTTTGCAGGCCGGCATGAAGCATCTTTTACCGACATCTTCTCTCCTCAGAACCAACATCGTACGCGCCCCTTTCCTGTCTGCCGCAACGATGGCAACGCGTGCATTTGGCAAGCATTCTCAACTCGTAGCTCGCAACCACTGACACGGAGCTGACAAGTGATAGACTGCGACGATGGGCTCTTCGAGTTTACTCGCGGACGCTTTCTTGTCAACGAGGCCGAACAGATGGCACGACGCCGCGTACGATTCAACGTAAATGAGCTGGCGTCCGTGGCAGCAAACTCAGTCGGTGCTAACCGATGCGTTAATATTGAGAAATGCCCCGATGACCTGTACAATAAGGCCTATGTCCTCACCATGGATGATGGCACTCAACTTATCGGAAAAGTTCCCAACCCCAACGCTGGCATACCTCATTACACCACCGCCAGCGAAGTTGCGACCATGGACTTCGTAGGTTGGGAAATGCCCCCATTATTTAGCTGTCGAACTAATCTTGCCTTTCCAGGCGCGCAACGTGCTAAAACTTCAGTACCGTATGTGTATACGTGGAACTCCCGAGTGGACGATAACAACCATGTCGGAGCTGAATTCAAAACTGCCTGGAATCCCTCTGCCGAAAGTCTGGTGGACTTTGCGCCCCAATGCGAAGCTCAAAATTTTCTTGCAATGTCTTTGACTATCAGAAGAGGTGGTCAGAGGTAAAATTTACCCGATTTGGGAGCCTCTACTACGCCGAAGACATCGGCGTATGTCCTGGAGAGCCTCTCTCCATCGAAGAGGTGAACTCCGTTCTCAATTCTCGCTTTGCAGTTGGCCCAGCTACCGGCCGTGAATGGAACGACGAGGGCCGCCAAAATATTCAGTGTGATCGGGGACCACGTAAGTTCAATCGCTTGGAATTAGTGTCTACCATGCTGCTTACATATGCCCTTTCAAGGGACCTCGATTCTGGATTACCGAAAAGCGGTTGGTCTCCGTGAAAGAGCGGCTATTAAGACGCTCCGCCATGTGCCAAAGCAGATGGCGATCGTCTGCGGACCGGGACTGTTATATCAACCTACACCTGCAAAGAAGCTTGCGGCGCTCGAGTATTATTTTCAAATTCTCGAGTTCTTGCTGCCAGACGACCCATCCCTTACCAGTGGCCACCTTTGGCACAACGACCTCCACCATGAAAATATCTTCGTCAATCCGGAGGATCCGACGGAAATCCTGGGTATCATCGATTGGCAATCGATCCAAATAGCGCCTCTGTTCGATCATTGCCTCGATCCCAGCTTTATCAACTACGACGGCACCGACGTCGGGGACAACCTCGAACCGCCTAAGATGCCCCAAAACATCGACTCTCTGCATGGCGAAGAGAAGACTGCGGCCATAAGTCACTATCTGAACAAGTCGGTCATGGGTGCTTGGCGCCGTCTCGTCCAAGGCAAAAATCCAAGCCAATACCGTGCCATCCGGTTCCAGCGTCCCACCAGCGGCCATCTCCTCCATCTCTCCCGCCGGATCTTCGAACTGGGTGAAGCTCACTTTTGTGCTCTGCTGCTCGACCTCCAGGACGAGTGGCAGAATCGTCATCTTACCGAGTCCGACCCGTTCTCCGAGAGACAGGTCGCCGAGATTGAAGCAGACACGAAACGCGCCGACTTAGGCATCGAGATCATGAAGACGATCGAGCAGCGATTGGGCAATCTGTGGCCGGAGAAAGGCGTTGTGGAGCACGAAAGATACGAGGAGGTAAAAGCGCTTCAAGGGGTGAAAGCGGAACTCGTCGCCCAGTACTGTGTACACCCTGACGAGGACACGCCTATTTTCGAGCAGTTTTGGCCATTTGATGATTAGACGATTAGACGATTTCCGTGCGCTTTCCACATTTACGGTGATCAACTTGGAGCGCTCACGCCAGAATCACAGGTCTGGCTACGTACGACATGTATTAATCCCCATTTCCTACACATGCCAAATGAAATATGATGTCGAACCGGGCAGACAAACAGAATGCACGCAACATGCTCTAGCATTCAGGGCTAAGATCAGCCTGGAAAAAAAAGCTTTGCCTTTTCAACTTGACCATACGCTGGTCAGGTTCTATGGCCACTATGCTGTTATTGATGGGAAGGAGGCAAAGCGCTCGGTACCAACCAGTTCGGAAGGTTGGGTTTGAGGAGTAAGTAGGTGGGTAGGGTAGAGTAAGGGATCTAAAAGTTGTAGGGGGCATAAAAAAAATAAAAAGGTCTGCTGGGCAATTAATCAAGTCGTGCTCAGGTCTGGTTACAGGCGATCGTCGACGCGATTGGAGGAATAGCGCAATTCCAAAAAAAAAATAAAAGCCAGGAATGGGCAGGAGTACGTACGTCCAAGCCACATCGCAACAACCTCTTACTTACATTCCAAGGTTAACCATGAAGTTCATTTAGTGGCATGCTAGCTATGTCCTATGTATGCTGCATTCTGCCGGCGCTACAGCTACGGCACTTGACTTGGTCAACCGAGGCTGTCGGTCGTCGCTGTTGGAATGACGAAATCCTCCAAAAAACGCGCGCGAGGAGTTGCAGGGAAGATGGGAGTCAATGAGTGGTATACGGAGTAGATTGGGCAGAATCACGGGAGGAATATTCGGTTAGAGGAAGCAATTACCGATCTTGGTCTGGTCCATCTGCGATCTGCGATCTATTTATTGGATGGTGAGTATCGCCACCTTCTTTGTTGATCAAGGCTAAATATATATGTTCGCTCTATGCTGACTCCTTTTTTGTTTTTTCAGAGGATGTCCACCTTGCTTTAGAAAACTCCTCATAAACATGGTGTCATGGGAGGACTGCTGCATAATGGACATCATTCATGATTCCTTCGAAACGCTAATAAAAAGCATAGAGTACTTCCCCTCCCTCATGATAACGTCACATCCCACTACATTCCACTACACATTACTTCATGAGATTGCCATTGTTGACTCATCGTCAATTAGGAAAATCCAGACGCCTCTACGGCTATGACAGCTCCTACATTGCAGAGGCCTAATTTTTATATATAGTAACTATATAAGAAAATGTACTTTCTTATAGATCTTTGATTAATCTAAAACTTTGCATAGAAAATTTTTGGAGTACTATTACAGGTAGTAAGTAAATTTAAGTCTGGCTATTACTCGGTTCCTGAAGGCATACCGTGGGCCAGATAGACATACACAATCAGGGTTAGCTACTCCATGATTTGTCCGGCCCGGCCCGTGGACGCGTGGCGGATAAGATTAATACCCCGCAATGCAATGCTTGGCATCGCCTTTCTATGTATATATCTATGTATGTATCCATGTATATACTTATGTGAAGAGCAGTAATGCCTAGCAAAGGAATCACCGTATACAGCTACATCTCTGTTGAGGGATATGAAGTCGAGTTCGCCGTCCCGAAACAACGGGTGCGAAACACGGCAGCCGATAACTTCACCGCCAAGAACCTGGAAGTCGAGTCCTCCAACATTCCCGGTCTGGAGCACTTCACCGGACGATTCGAGTGGAAAGTTCTTTATGATGGCGCCGTCATCGGGAGTGCCTACTGCGATATCAATAGCTTGACGGGAAAACTCGAAGGCGGTTCGATGGCCTCAATTGCAGATTGCAGGCCCATTGTGACGGACGAAGTCATTGTCACCTATGGATTCTATGACGCTGGCCATGGCGAATTCGGACTTCCCAATCGCGATCAGTGCTACGTGACCGTCTGTTCAACCGCCAACAGGGCCTGGATGGGAACTCTCGCGCCCCCGGGATCCATTGCGGCCCAGGAACCTTTCTCCCGCTTCGTCCTCGCTGCCCCGCACGATAACGGGATGAACAGCATGGAGAACTGTGACGCGGTGTTCCAGAACCTCGACACGGACATGGTGTCAGAACTCCGGAAATGCGTGCCGTCGTTGCGGTTTTTTGATCACCTGCCCGACCATTTCCTCCTCAAGAAGCTCCCGGACATCGTCTACGGGTTGGCGATCACCCAGAAAAAGGAAATCCCCGTGATGCTGGCGCTCGGCGCGCGGTATTTTGAATTCCGCCCCGCAAAACTCCTGCCCATGTTCGAGAAGATATCGGCCTTGCCAGACAAATTCTACTTCCAGCATGCGTGCATCCCGGGATTGGCTTTTGACGACTTTCTCGATCAGCAGGTTGCCTTTCTCGACGAGAATCCGACCGAGATCGTGACGATACACATCCGTTGGGACAACATCCTGCGCGAGTGCCAGAAGCCAACGGAGCAAGAGATTGCCGACATGTTAAGCGCCGCCTGCGCCAAGGCGACTCGCAACCCGGGTCTGACCTGGGGTGGCAGCGAATGTTTTCGTCAGCCGATCGACGAGCTGCGGGCCAGCGGGAGACGGTTGATCTGCGTCGTCCATGCGGATAAATACGACAGCTGGACAGCCGAGGCGTACGCGACGCTGCGCGCGGAGCCGATCCTCGCGAGATTCGAATCCATGAACACGGCCGGACAGGAAAGCAGCGACCTGACGGTGTTGCAGTGCCAGGCGACGTCGCAATCGATAAAGGAGGTTTTTGTCTATAGCGTTCTGTCGGCCGAGGCCGCGACGTCGTGTCTGATGTCCACCAAGGGCGCCCTGGACATGCGGACGCTGCCGTGGATTCGCGAGTATGCGCTCGAGAGGCTGCGGGCAGAGAAGACGATCGTCATTATGAATGACTTTATCGATGGTGCGACCGCCGATACAGCGATTGAGTTGTCGAGGAGGAGGCTGCTAATGTGAGCTTGCATTATACTCAGCGGGAAAGATTATCTATGCCTCCAGCTACTCTGAATATATATATATGGTTACTTAGGTAGATATATATCCGACTTGCATTTTTTTTCTGGGGTGCGAGTTTCAAACAAGAGCCACCCAATTCTAGTAATGATGACGATGATGGCCTCATTATACAAGACTAAAAAATATTTTGGCAAGGCAAGCTTGCCTATAATTTTTGGTAACAAATAAAGACCCACGGGGTACCACAAAGCAAAAAAGTATGAAAAGCACATACAAACGAGGCAGGGACTTCTCTCTCTTCGTGTTAGCATATATATCAATACTATTAAAGAGAGATATATATATGTGTCGTCAGGGAGGGTATATAAAAGACTTTACAACAGAAGACATATTATTAAAGAGCATCTTATGTAGAGCTAAACTTCAATATAATATAAGATAATATCTTACTATGGAGGAGAATGCATACATGCTGCCACTACCTCAAGTTTATGGTCTATTTGCTTTAATTTTAGACATAGGATGTTGATTAGATCTTTACAACGCAGAACGGGGCTAATATTGCTTGAATGTTATTTCAGCAAATCTCCTTTCTTTCTTTTTTTCTAAAAAAGAAACATCAGCAGAAAAGATCCAATACCTACAAGAATAGTATCATGGCATCTCTTTTAGCTGAATGGTAAGTTTCAGACAGAAAATTATGATTTCAGTAGTCATCATCATCATTATCATCATAGTCGCCACCATAAGCACTCCCGGTATTATTATTATCACCCCCGTCAAGACTACTCCAACTCCAATGGAAAATCCTTTCTTGGTACCCTCAAAAATCCGTATAATTAAGGAAGGAAATTGAGTGAAGATTTAATAGGGAGTAGTTTATATATCTTTTCCTAGTATATTTATTTGTATTGCGCCGGGCTGTGCTTAACTGATATAAAAAGTTTGACATTTTAGCAAAAGGAGAAGATATATTAAAAGAGAAGTTGTTGCAGCATTGTTCCTACGTACACAGGTGTATATTGTATGGTATGTTGAAGACCAGTATCAAGGAAACTATGCCCAAAGGAAGGGATCTTCAAGAGTTCCAGGGCTCCATATATTCAGGTAATTTTCCTCCATGACAAGCCTTGTCGAATTCCTCCAAAACTGGTTCAAGTTATAATATCAGCTATCTTTACGGATTATAAAGACTGAAGCTTCACACCCACTGATTAGGTCCATTGAAACCTGCCAAGGTTTGGCTGCTTCATATCTAATATCATACGGCTAGCTTGTGACATCCTTCGAGAAGGCTGAAGGGGGTGTTTCGTTCAACTTACTGCTCAGCCTCTTCTTGGTATACTTGTTTGGCCTCTTGACATTGCTACTCTTATTCACAGAGTCGCTCTGCTTCTTAGAGGTGCTATCTTAGATTTGCAATCACCTTATCTATAATAGTAGGGGCAGACTGGCTGATCTTTCAGTATTGGTCCATTCTTAGCAGGACACCTAAAAGGCAGTAAGTATCTGTGCATTCTCTTGGTAGGATTAGTATATACTAGAGGGTTAAATTTCCCATATATTGTAGAAAGATTAAAATCTAATATTAACAGATTGTCATCCCATTTAACATGGAGCTGGGACATACCTGCTAGGCGGTTAAATCTCTAGGGGGTGTGGTTGGATCATGACCCAAAAAAAAAAGAAATGAAACATCAAGAAGTGATTTACTGGCAGTTGACAATAATTTAAAAAGCTTGCTGACCATGCTGACCATCCAGACTAACATCCATTTACTCTCAATGTCTGCACTCAACATTCACAAGTATGTTTATTTGCTACTTTTTCTAGGCTTTACAAGGTCAACTTCTTCATCCAATCCAGTCCACCATGCACAACTCTTGCATTGGATGAACACTATATCTTATGCACCTACATTACTGACAGTGTTTACAATTGATCTCCCTTTGGATACAGGCACCAAACTAACAAAGATCACTCCATCATCCTCGAGCCTCAATGAATCTTTCATGCTTTTGCTTCTTTCCATTTTCACTCCTCCAGCAAAGCCTGATTCTATTTTACTCTCTGAACAGACGATACTACTGCCGACAATTATAGAACCAGTTGGATCTCGACCGACACCACAAAAAGGTCCATATACTACACCCTGAGGATCATTTTCAGTCGTACTCAAGCTGAACAACCACTTCCAGTAAGCAGTATTGTATTCTCAGGATAGTATTTCCCCCTCCTCTGCGATGCTGAAGGAGCGACCAGTGAGCACTGCACAAGAAGGCCAAGTCGCGCTGCAAGTAAAGAGAGCCTTCAACCACCCGGGCAATGGGTGCAAGAAGAAGCTAGTGTAATCGGCAAACCACTAAGGGGCATCTAGTCGCTCAGTCAAGAAACAAGCCAACCATTTCTTCAGGCGCTGACGGGGGTGAAGGGGGTGGGATAGAGCATGATGATCAAGCCCGGTGGACAACGCCTCGACACTCCTTCACCTTCATCACATCTAGGATGTCGACCAGGGACGACATTTGCAATCTGGAGACCATGTTACTGAATCCTAGATCCACAACTGCACAACAAGTAGAACATCTTGTTGGAAGGCCTCCCGAGATGTGTTCTGCCCCTTCGCCAGTCCTGCCGTTTTAGGCCTAGGGCCACACACATTCGTGTATGTAGTTCGTCTTCTTTCGCTCTTTGCCTCATGTTCTATATATCTTCCTGATTATTTCATTCTGACGAAGAAGTAAAGAGCTTTATTCTTGTACTGAGCGGTCTGAATGAGCTGTGTTTGATCAGCTTGGGGAACCTTGCTCCTTTCTGTTCCATAGTCTATCCACCGTGATTACTTCGACGACTGTTAGCTTGCCGGGCAAGTTCTTGGCCATAGATACCTATTAAGATCTCTCTCTCAGTGATAATTTAGGATTCAATAGCCTCAAACTTTCTTTTTATGCTCATTTTGCTCCTTGGCCTCTATTAAAGCATGAGGTCCTTGTATGTCATCTTCTCACATACTTGTAAAAGCTGCTTGTATGTGGTTGCTGGAATATCCAGTCGGACCAGGCATATACAGCGTTAGATATCGCCCCAGACTTAGTGGAGAATTGCATTATATAAGGTACACGCCCAGACTGTTGGCTCGAAAGTTGGCGTAAGTGGCCATTGAGACTCTATATATGTACAAAAGTTGTACATGATGCTGAAAGTAGTACATGATAATCCATAATCCACCCCGACCAATTCCCTCAACGACGGCCGATTAATCGATCAGACATACTTGCACATCATGGCAACCATGAGGTCGAACAGACCGATGGCTTCGACGAAAGCAAAGCCCAAAATGGCGTAGGAGAAGAGCTGACCACGCAGCGCCGGGTTGCGAGAGACGCCCATCAGCAGGGCAGCGAAGACGAGACCGATACCGATACCAGCGCCTCCAAGACCAATAGCGGCAGAGCCCATACCCATGTTCTTAGACACCTCGACCATGGCCTGGGCGATTTCGGAAGAGTAGTGACGACGAGACTGGTGGTTGATGAAAGCCTGGCGGACGTTGGCCTGGAGGATCTTGGATGCTTGCTGACGCTTCAGAGTCTGGAAGGGAGTGGCAGAGGGAGCGACGGTTCTCTGAGAACGGAGGCCGCTGGTGACATCGGTGAAGGTCCGCTTGGGAGCAGTGTTCAGTTGAAGACGAAGGGCCGGACGAGCGGCCGCCTTGGTGGTGGTCGAGGCCATCGTGGTGGCCAATCTGGAGGCGAACACACGAGAGGAGGCCATTGTGCTGGTGGATGGAGGGAAATGAATGGCCGGAGGAGAGACTGTTGGCTATCGATTGATGGGAGGAGCCTGAAAAGGAGTTTTCTGAAGGAAACGGCTGGGAAAAAGCTGAGGAGTGTGAGTTACAACTGAGGCCCTCCGGGACATAAATACTCTCCGGTCAAATTTTCGCCTGTCCAATTCCCAGTCCGTCTTAGTGCATAGTTGAGAAAAGCCCCACTCTGTGTATTACACGCAAATCATTTGCACATAGATTGCTGAG
The DNA here is from genome assembly GCF_041956645.1 of Rasamsonia byssochlamydoides. Taxonomy (NCBI): domain Eukaryota; kingdom Fungi; phylum Ascomycota; class Eurotiomycetes; order Eurotiales; family Trichocomaceae; genus Rasamsonia; species Rasamsonia byssochlamydoides. The sequence continues at coordinate 834,754 of NW_027192385.1, read as the reverse complement.
TTTTTTTCATTATTCCTGGCTTATCGGGATCATTCGGGGGGGGGCTTGGCCGAGGTTGGATCCTCTGAACCTGGAAGCTGTTGGGAAGCAACACGAGTCTTTACTCAGTGGTACAACCAGTTGTCCAGGTCTCGCTGGCCCAGCAGGTCCGCGAAGGTGGAATTGTGTGCTGTACACGAGTGCTAGCGACGCGGCATCCCAAGCTATTCTTTAGACTGAGGCTTCACATCCGCATAACTAACACGTCCAAGGTCCTACATGAAAAGAAGCAACTTATTTAGTTGATTTCGAACCTAGTCTGCTAATTCATGGCTTTTATATATCTCCCACAGGAGCACAAATCAAGTTGATAGGTATGGAATGTTAGAAGATAAAAATCTGTGTTGGGGCTGTAGGTCAATAGTGGTGTTTTTCCCCCTTGTTGATACTCCAATATAGTGGTACGCCCCACATGGCCACACCATCTCATCCAATCATCCAAGGTCTTTGCCGTGATATCTTCTGGAGTTTTCTCGGATTTGATAAACCGGGCCGATTTCGGGCGGCTGCTCCACCAGCTTCGGAGTTCCTGTTTCACCGAGAGTACCCGAGGGATCAAGCCACTTGCTCGGCTGGAAGGAAATCAACTCCTCGGGAAAGCACTCACTGAACGTCAGTTTTGGGACACCCTCCATAACACAGGGAAAGCTCTATGCGCTTGATCTTCATTTTGCTCTGCTGGACAGTTTAATCTCTTAGAGGGTTATCTTGGATGAGGATGCAGGTCTTATAGGTAGTGATAAGTGTATTAGCAATAATGTGTATTATTGCCATGTCTACCTAGGTAATTTCTGGTGACCTTACAGCTACACATGTCGACCACTCAGAGTCTCCTCCGAGGACACGTCGAGAGGTGCGAGCGCTGATTGGCCAAAGTGAATATAAGGATCCATAGTACAGAGTGAAAATTCTGCACCGGTGAGCGCTTTTGGATATGACCTTCAATTGTAGGTATAAATAGCACCGATCACCTCGAGACAGAGACAAAAGTCAGACCAAATACTGCGAGAACGACGTCAGCAATAAAAGCCCTGATTATTGCAGCTATCTGCGATTTCTACCGCCTATTTATACTTGTCAATACGGACCAAATTGCACCCCAAAACTCATGCATATGCCTGCTTCGTAGAATCTTCTTGATATGTGGCTTCGGTGATCAACGCCGATTACCGGGGAATACCGGGGGTATCAGTATCGAGGCTCCCGCTACACCGCTACTTGTCGGACCGTCTCATTAGTCCTATCGGTCCGGTCGTACCGGTTGACAAGAATGTATTAAAGGCATTTCCTTTAAAGATGCTATTTGAATTCACTACTCCGTAGCTTTAGATATATCGAGGAAAGAAAGATGATAGATCAAGTCTTTGGCGAGTCATTTTTCATGCCAGTGGTTCTCAAACACCCAGTGCTTGCAGCTATGTAAAGTGCTCTGTACGGAGTAAACATCGGAGGGAAAGCGCACAATAATGAAAGGTTGAGATAGTGCAGTGGAGAGAGTGTGTTGGCGAGATAGTTCGCTGTCTGAGCCCTCAAGCCTCTAGACCAATTTAGTACTCGCAATTCCGATTGTGCCTTGGATCTACCATACTCCATACAGCTCAGTTTAACCCAAATTTTACGAAAATTTTGCTTGGAGACTGTATATGTTAAGCGCAGGTCTCCTAGGTAGGTCTACGCAGATAGGATTAATAGCGGGAGAGAGTACTTGAGAGGTACGGAGTAAACACAGGTGTCTGACGCGCTGCATATTGCAGAACGCTGGTCTTGCCTCCGGCTGCGCCAGTGAGGTGCATATCTACCATGGGCCACGTGGCCAGCGTCTGGCTGGCCGTTGGGATGGGATCGGGGGGGGGAAGGAGGGAATTTCCCATGGGTGGGCATTTCCCAGCCCACCTAGCGGGAGTAGGGATGGGAAATTTATAAAAAATCGCCCATAAGGAGATTTCGGTAAATTTCAAGGAATTTTCATGAATTACAGAAATTTCAATAAATTCTAAAGGTTTTATCAGTCATCAATATCCTTGGCATTAATGACTAATAAATCTCAGGATTCTAAATTTTGAACCTACTTTCTACAAAATGTGCTAAAATTTTCCATAAGGCCAAGCGTTTTTCATGAGATTTCATGAAAAAAAGCCTGAAATTTCATCATTCATCCCTAGATGGGAGATTCCCGATGGGATTTGGGATGCTCCCTTAGCGCCATTGGCTCATTTTGGACCCCCTTTTTACTATCCATACCCCCGATAAATTATTTTTGGTTAAGCCCCAAAATTATTTTACCACCAAAAATACTAGTGAATTTAATAATGAATTTTTATGTTCGTGACCATAAAAATTGATATAAAAATCGATTAGAATAGTTTTCAACATAAAAAAAAATTCATGATTAATTAATTTTAGTAGTATTTTCGGTGGTAAAACAATTTCAGTGGCTTGACTAAAAGAAGTTTAGTGGGGGTGTGGTTATCGAAATGGGGTGTCCGTAGTAGTACCCAACAGTTAGGGTTTTCCAATCTCTCATCTATATAAGCAGCATAATGGTGAGAGAAAAGAATCAATCAACCTACCTATTCCTCTTCAGCCTCTCTGCATACAGAAGTGCCCCATCCTATAAGGGGTCCATCCCTACAACAAGAAAGATACTCCACAGTATCCCTACAACATCTGCATTGGCTGCATATCCTGCAAAGATAGAGGGATCCCTTAGGTTCTTCACGTCCAGGAACTTCGTGAACAGATCACCTGGCTCTGCGGCAGGATCGGTGCATTGCAGTTCTGCCGCATGAGCTTACTTCCCTTGACACCAGAAGCTGCTCCTGCTGCAGGAAGTATGCCTTAGGGTGATACAGCCAGGGGATGCAGAGGACCTGTCTAGAAATCCTATTCCTCCATTATTATTGTTGTTGTTTTCCTAATGAAGAGGACAGTTAATTCTCTTATAGAGTGACTGCTGCTACTAAGCTTCCTCCTATAGAGATACCACCTACCATGAAGTGAGCAGGATCCCTACTAATCTTGTCTAGGTGCGCAAACACCCACTCAAATGCATCCCACGCATTGTGCAACTGCGTCAGATGCTAAAATCACAACATATGGCAGTAACAGACATGCACAAGCATGATAGGCACTAGCATGGAGTCGACAATCCCGGCGCAGTTAGCGTCTTTAGAGGACAGCATCCTAAAGAGGAATCCTCCGCCATGGAAGAACAGGTACACTGGCAGAGCAGAAGCAGACGTAGAAGCAGAAGTAGAGCCATCAGCGGGGGGATCCCTTAGTTGGTAGACATACATAGGAATGCTCTGGCCATTATGAGTTAGCACTTATGGATTGAACTTTTAAATCTGGTTAATAAGGCTAGACATCTAGAGGAATTCAGTGGATGCTGCCTTGTAAGCAGTATTAATGGCTCTTTGGACATCTTTAATAGACTAATTGGACTAATCTAACTAATATGGCATCTATACTATAGGGGTGCTGGTGCTGGTGCTAGTTCTATTGCTGTTTACCAGGTCAACCCATTCAGGGCTGGGGATGCTATATGCTGAGAAGTCGGCCATAATATTGCTGGCCAGAGCATCAAGAAAATTGACTCGAGAGATACCTGATCAGAAGATAAATTATTGTTTGAAATAGACATCTGCCAATATTGCCCTGATCGGCAATAAGTGTCCAGCAATGAGGAATCCATAGCCAGACAAAGATGTGGAAATGTATGTAGATTATTGATTACCTTTGGCAAGCTCTCATAACCAAACGGATTTGACCCGCCGGTAATCATTATTATTATCGGGGCCCAAGGCAGCAGACTTTTTTTTTTGCTTGTAGTGAAATTACTGTGTATTATTTCATATCTGAGATCCTATGACAATATCTATGTATTAGATTACTTGTTTGATATCTTTTTTTTTCTTTTGGTGGAGATTATGTTGAATTCCCCTGCATAATATAGCGATTGTATATCTAGTGATATCACTATATATAGTCATAAACATCAGAATAATAATTAATACGCATGTTCTCTGGCTGATGTCGCATTCCAATCCTACTCTTTCCCTTCTCGCCCTTTTTTTGAGCCCAATTTCTCCTTGTCACAAAACGCACTTCTGACAGAGCGTAGAGAGAGACACAGCTCAAAATTCTTCCACGATAACAACATCCCAAACTTAGTCTGCTGGCTTCTTCGGCTTCTGGCCGTATACCACGTAGCTATTATAATAATAAATAAGCAAGTCAAAATTCCCGTACAACGAATGTAGACAAAATGAGGGATGTGTCTGCTCACAAATGGAAAAATGCGTGAATCTTGGGATTCCTTGCATCGCTTCTTGTTTTCGCGACTAGGACAGTCACCTCATCTTTGGACCATCCTGCATATCGGGTTAAGATGGCCATTGCACTAGCTTCGAAGCCCGTCTCTGCCTGGAGGAGATTCCAGAGGCCGATTTTTTTCTAGTTCATTATGTCAGTTTTTTTATTTATTTTCTTCCTCTTCCTCCTGCTGCTCTTCTTCTTCTTCCTCTCTTTCTCTCTCTCTATATCTTTTTTTTTGGATGACAACTTACCAAATGTTTATCTTTCGGCCAGGTTCCCATAGGAACTATATACTTCTGAACATGGATGTTTTCAAAGCCGGCATCACGGAACCACCCTTCTAGCTTAGGGCCTGGATCTAATTCATATCCTGTGGTGAAGAATGCACCACGGACAACATCATAGTACTGTTGTATAGAAGTGCCTTTGGTAGAGCCATCTTCAGAGCGCAACCTGACATCCCAGTCCTGGAATTCTACCCAGCCTCCAGGGGCAGTATTGCTAGTTACATATATTAGTAAGCAGTAGTAAGAAGGTTGGTTAAGAACTTAACTTATAAGCTTGCTGTACCAGCTTCTTGTAGTCCTTAATAGACATCATCAGATATCGGGCATGGATAAAGTCAAAAGGCTTGTTATAAACCCATTCTGCCTCGATGTCGTCAATAAGAAACCTCACATTTGGAGGAACCCTAGAGGAGTAATTAAGATTTTTGGCAGTTGATTTCGTTAGAGGATGACATACAAGGATGGCTGAATAGGACTGAGGTCAACACCAATGACCTAGCACATGAAGATTTTAGCAATTCGTCACCTGGTAATGGGTATCTGCCTACCTCTGCAGAAGGGAACTGTTCACCAAAGTCAATGGCCCAAATTCCGGTTCCAGTGCCAAGGTCAAGGACCCGCTGCGGTGAATCACCAATAGGGGCAAAAAAGAGCTTCCGATCCATAATTGTCAATGACATTTCATGCAGCATGTCCAGTCGATCTGCCTCATCCTCATCATTGGGCAGGAGATAAGCTTTATCTTATTAGCAGGAGCAGTCATTAATTCCTTTAGGATAAAACGTACTGCCATCACGGTATCCATGGTACGTTCTGCCGTTCTCCTTTCGATAATTGAGAACGGACGAGGTCAGAGAGGCGCTGTAGCTGGACCTGGTAGGGATCAGTCTCTAGATACCTAGAAAGAATGCAGCACGGATTACAGACAGCTCATCTCCATAGGTTGAATCATTTTCAGTTGCCTAGATCAAGGTTATCCAATGCGTGGGCAAAGCAGCATGAGTCGTGCATACCTCGTCATCGACTTCAATCGTAGGGTTCGCCTCAGCCATGATTAGGTTGCTTCCACGTGGATGAAGGATGTCAGAGTAGTACAGGGGTTCTAAGAGGAAGAGGACAAAGTGGCTGAGCGATAAAGATGACTAGGAGTCTGACGGCACACAGGAGAGGAGCAACGCTTATATGCAGAGAATGAATTCCTATCATCTGTTCCTCAAAGAAGCTAAGTAATAGGCTGGGCTGTTGTAGCAGCATGGTGCAGAAACAGTGGGCAACTGTCTGCATCATAACAATGGTGTCAACGTACTCCATGTACGTGGCACACATGCTGGGCTGTAAGCTAGGGCTTCGGGGAGAATCCGGCCGCTTGCTAACGTTAGCCCTGCACAGATCAGCATCGTCAGCATCACCGTCACTGCGATGATCCCTGCAACTGTCATCTGACTCGATTAAAGTCCCCGCTTTTGCACCGATGCCAGATGGCCGTTGATTGTGGGAACTCGAGTGGGAATCACAGAACCTGTCCAATAGTCAGCGCATAACTGGCTTTGTACGGTACTGTAAATACCCAGTAAGGGAAGGAAAAGTAGAAGCGTTCAATCTTACGGACTTTCTCCTTCCTTGTAGCACCCACCGAATTTTTTTATCCAAGTTGATGTGCTAGTGCTAACTCGCCCTCACCCTGCATTAAAGTGCCCATACTCCTGCCTGTGGATGGACATTGCCTGAGCCTGATCGCCTGAATGCAGCGGCATGGCGCTATTCTCAATGGAAGAGGAGCCAGTGAGCGCCAACATACAATTGCTGTTGTATGTTTTTTTTTTTGAAGTCTCTTATTCTTTACCTCCGTTTTTTTTTTTTTGTCTTTAGAATTACTGACAGGGCAAGTGGAATGGAGAGGGGAAGAGGAAGGAGGGGGTTAATTAATCAATGGCAGATGAATGGGGGATAAATCTACATAAATCTAGATAAATTGAGAAATGGATTTGGATCCATCTATCTATCTATGTGAAACAAATATAAATCAGCAAGAGTCTCAATCAGGGGTCTATGACATGATATGACATGATGCATGAGAGTAGAATGGCCTCACATCAAAAAGTATATGCAGATATAATTTGATGAGTATCATGCATTATATTTTAATTTCTACCTGTTTCCCCAGACCGGCTGTAGGACTTACCCTGCTCCTACTTCTTTGTATCACCCGTCTCCTCATCACCCAGGGGCCTGGGTTCCTGGAGATCCAGCTCAATCCAATCCTCAGCATTGCTATTGCTGGTTCTGGTCGTATTTTCTGTCTCTGGCATCACGTCGAGGGTTGGAGTAGCAGACCCCTTTGCCTGGGTAATAGCTGCACTATCTTTCTGTCTCCCTTCGACTGGCCCCTGACTGACTACGAAAAACGCTTCATCTGCACTGCTGCTCTCCGCATTCCTCTTCGCTCTCTCTTTTTCATCTTCTTCGTCTTCAGGCGTCCCTTCCCGACAGGCCCATGCGTCGACAAATCTGAGCACGTCGCGACGCCACCAGCGCTTCATCACCAGCAGGCGAAAGGGAACAAGCGCAATGATCAGCACCGGGAAGGCCGGTGCGGCACGGGTGAGGGTGACAACAAAGATGGCTGCCGTCAGAATAATTTGAAGAATCGTGTAAAGATGGATCGGGAGATATGACGGTCTCTCAGGAGGCGAATCTTCATGAGTGCTCGGCGGCTTTCCTAGAGAAGCAGGAAGAGGAGGCAACTCCGAGGGTGGCGTAAGAAGGTAGAAAAATCTATACAGAATCGGACTGGAAGTCGTCAGTCAACCTGTATCCAGAATACAAGAGAATGCAATTCCGTACTTTACAGACAGGCTTTGCTCCCCCATAAAGAGGAACAACCCAGCAAGAACGCTCGTCGGAGTCAAGCCGAGAACTTTCATGAACGGTCGACTGACAAAAAGCATGATCCCGCCCGCATGCAGCAATGCGGACCATCGCTGCTCGTAGACACGCCTGACCTCGCGTTCCTCAACCTTCTCTTCCCCATCCACAGTGATCGTATGCTGTTCCCGTTCCGTGTGCATCAACGACTCAGAATGAAGAGGAGCTTGTGGGAGGAGCCCATTTGCAGGTGGAATCCCGAGAATCCCGCATAACGCGGTGGTAGTGCCCAGTAAAGCAATGTCCCACGCGAATCCGCCAGGTTTCCGAGTCCCATAGCGGTCAATTGTGCAAATTATCGAGCTGACCTCGTGATCAAAAAAGAAAAGCACGGTGATGATCATTCCGGGGATGATTGCACCGAGGATCCAACCTATCGGCAATTTCCAGAATTCGACGAAGAAGGTCTGTCGATCTGGGGACGTCGGTCTGAAGGAAGTGCTGACGTTGAGCGTAATCTTGTCCAAGGTGGCCAATTCTCCAATATGGGGCATGGCAATAAATACAACGATCGAGATTGCCGCAGCATACTCCGTCAGACCTAGTCGAATGTACCGGTGGAAGAGAGGCCGCCAGCTCTCGGCGGTCGAGAGAAACATTGCCAGAAGCATGGTTCCAACCGCGCCAATGATGGCATAAAGGAAGGCTGCAAATGACAAGTTCGCATGTGCTCTTTGGAGTTCTTGAATGGCTTTGTGGAAATAGATAACACTATTCAGAAGAGAAAATATTTCCGTCGAAAATGTCGTCACATAGCGCATCGTCCAGTCGTGAGCATTAATTATTGCTAGCAGATAATGAAGCCATCCCGCATGAATGAGCGACCAGGCCATGAAAGGTAGAAAGGGAACCTGATACATGTCAATTTCAGCACAAGAAAGATATGAAGAATGCTGACCTGGAATGCCTCAGTGCATAATGCATATATGTTCTCCGCCAGCACGGAGAACGGGCCTGTCACCCCCAGGATGGTCAGCGGTTGGATTGATAAGCTGGAGAGAGGTCAGTTAATTATCTTAGACAAAAGCATGACAGCTGTTTAACCCTATACTGCTCCCAGCAGGATTATTTGGAAGGTGATATAGCAGTAAGACCCAAAGGCAACGACAATGACTGACGGAAACACTTACAAGGAGAAGATGATCCCACAAATCGCAGTGCTGAAAACCACTTCAATCGTCCCCCAATTAGCTCCCGTCAAGACATAGAGGTCACTGGCAAAAGTGATCCCCGGCAACAGATTGGTGAAGAAGACGTAGACGGCACTGGCCACTATCTGCTGGTTGAACACCGTCCAGTCGGAAACATATCGTCTCCGCAGATTGATAACATCCTGTTTCAAGAGTCTGAAAGGACGAAGCGGTCCACCGGCGGCGACACTTCCACGCAGGGCACAAAACCGCCTGGGAGTGTGCTTAGAGGGCGTGATGATTGAGTGGGCATCGGGGTCATGGTCGTCAGCGTGCTCCGAGACATTGGACTGGCGGTGTCGACGATGGCCTCTGTCCGATAGATGGCGGAGAGAAGATATTCTTGTAGACGGTGGCCGAAAAGCCGAAATCAAAGACATTTGACGCTTGATCAGGTGTATGCTGGTGTGTTTGTATTGTGTGCTGTGCGGGGAAATTACAAGGGAACCTGATAAATATATATTATTGTTTTCGGGGTAGACGAAAGTGGCTCGACAAGACATCAATAATAATGGAGCAAGGAAAAACAACCCAATATCGGGTCTCCACCAGAAGCATCCATTGTAAAATGACTGGCCAATGAAGTTCTAGACCGTCTCGTCAAGGCTTAATTAAGCGTATAATAATAGACTCTCTTATCTGCAGCAAGATGGGCGATCTTTCGGCGATTGAATTGTCTACGAATAACGTCACTGGCTCGGACAGTCAACTGCTCACCGCCTTCCTTTCTGCCAGAACAAGTCTTCGCCGACAATCATGATATTCATCCGAATTTCGACTGTGTCGCTCGTTTCTTCAGGGGATCCTTCGAAAGGACTACCTGAAGCTCGTCGCCACAAGCATGTGTACTCGCTGCCTCTAGGATGCCTTTAATGCCGTTTGGTTCAGAACTCGTTCTGTCGTTGACTTGACCATGGCCGCCAAATTCATCCCGCGCCAGGTCTTCCCGCACTATGGATCCGTGCCACGGTCGTATTTCCTGGGCCATCACCGGGCCGGATTGGAGAAGATGAAGAAGATGTTGTCCTCAATTGACTATGTCATTGAATGCCGCGATTTCCGCGCACCTGTCACCTCCATCAATCCCATGTTTGAGGAGGCCTTGGGGAAAAAATCTCGTCTGATTGTCTATACGAAGAGAGATCTCGGAGGGGAGTCCGACGCAGCCGCAAGAAGGGTGAGTTTGGTAAGATGAATTCTGATCGTTCAGGATGGAAGTTAACCCTGACGGATGGGATTGTCCTCTAGAATAAGAGCCTTATGCGCGAACTTGATCCCAAGAGCGAAGTATTCTTTACCACTGCCTCCTCCGCTCAATCCACGGCCCCGATTATCAGACACTTGAAATCAGATGCCTACGGTCCGGACAAGCTCGTGGCATGCAGGGTGCTGGTGGTGGGCATGCCGAACGTAGGAAAATCCACTTTGATCAACGCCCTCCGCAACGAGGGCGTGAAGAAGGCGAAAGCCGTCAAAACGGGAGACCAGCCTGGCGTTACCAGAAAGGTCGGCACTCCGATCAAGATTGTGGAGAGAGAGGAGGGCTCCGACGTTTACGTGCTCGATACTCCGGGAGTCTTTGTCCCCTACGTACCTGACGCAGAGCGGATGCTGAAATTGGCGCTCTGTGGATGTGTCAAAGATGCCATCATCCCCCCGACCACGCTGGCGGACTATCTCCTCTATCATATCAACCTGCACAACCCGCGCGTCTACGAGCGGTGGTCTAAACCGACCAACGATATCATGCCTCTCCTCGACAGTTTTGCGCGGCAATCAGGCTATCTGGCCAAGGGAGGCGTTCCCAACACGGACCTCGCTGCCTTGAACCTCGTTCAGAAATGGCGAGCCGGCGAACTGGGCAAGTTTGTCCTCGACGACATTCAAGCCGAGCTCATGCGACGGAAAGAGGAGATGACGGAGACGGTCGGTCCCAGCATGACGCAGATGCTCAAAGCCACGCGAGCGGAGAGAATCGAAAGGCAAAAGAGAAAGAAATCAATATAGCTACAAAGCGAAAGAAAAAGCAGAAGCAAAAGAGCATGCCTGATTGAGATGCACTGCACTCTCTGCATGTATGGATCTTTATGATGATTACTACCTAATTTTGTATAATAGTGAACCCGTGTACAAATAGAATAGAACGAAAAAAAAAGCTATTTATGGGTATCAGGATTCTTGTCCATGCGAAATTTCTTCGAGTGCAATCAAATCAGAGTAATAAATGGCACATGCACATGAGGACAGCACAGCGTACAGTTTGAACTTGAAAAAGCAAGCAAGAAAGAAAGAACATTGGAAACGAGAGTTTAACCGTGGTAGTCGCAAGGCGAGAATCTCCCACATCAAGAAATCTTGTCCAGTAGTCTCCTTCTTCTCCTCTCCACGAGCTCTTCTTGCACCTCCTCCAGCGTCGGCAGCCTCCACTCGACTCCATCGCCTGCATCTCCGGGTAACGGCTCCCAGCCATCCTCGACGTCGTCCTCGCCACGTTTGAGCATGCTCTCGAACGCTTCCTTTTCCCGCTCCTGCTCGTACGCCAGCAGCGTCGCTTCGTCCTCGTCACGCCCGTACCCGAAGTAAGCAGCGTCGACGTGCTTGCGAGCCATGTCTCCTGCTCGGCCTCCGCCTCCGTCCTCATCCTCCTCCGCCGGCCGCCGGGCCTTTCTCGCCGCGGCCTCAAACATCTCCTTGACTCCCGGCAGTTCCCTCGCGCGGCCAAAGTACCGGTACCCTTTCCCTCCACCGGGGATTTCCCTCCCTTCATCGTCGTAGACGCGGCCCCCGCCACGCATGTAGTTGGGCCCGCCCAGATTCCGGATCTGCATCTCCCACATCCACTTCTCGCGCATGAGCTTGTTGATCTCATCGTTGAGGTCCCGGATCTGGTAGTCGCTGAGGCTAGGGTCCTGGATGCGGGACACCTTCCGCGAGATCTCCTTCAGCACCTGGCCACGCCATTTCTCGCACGTCGGGATCGAATCGACCGAGGTGATGGCCTTGGGACGGCGGGTTCGACCAATGTCGAGAATGCCGAGATCGGCTGCCTGAGCCGCTCGGAAGCGGAAGAGCATCGACTGTGCTTTCTCGCTGTTGCGCGCCTGGTCGTTTTAAGCGGTTAGTGCTGTGCAAGGGGAAGGAAGAAGAGAAGAGCTTGCACACGGCAGGAGTGTACTCACCATTGTGACGGAAGCAATGCGAACCCAAGTGCAGTGGATCAGATACAGAGATCCAAAGGATGAGGGAGGAGGCTGTGGGAGAGAGAGAGAGAGAGGAGAAAGGGAGAAAGGGAGAGAGTGTTGGGTTGTTGTTGAGCTTGGAGGTGCTGGATTGGGAGCTGTTGAAGTCGGAAGATTATCAAAGCTTGGCTGATAAGTTAGGCTAGGCTGGGTTGGGTTGTAGGGCTGTCCGCTGTCCGTCTCCGCCGGGCTTGGCACGATCGCCCCGCGTGGCACTGCTGGTTATGGCAGAAGCGCTATTGAGTTTTGTTGTTACAGAATTGTAAAGTTCTGGTAGATCGATTGAAATGCTTATCGATAATGGATTATGGACAGGTTCCTGTCTATTTCGAGTCTGTGTCTACAAGATGGGAAGAGCAACCCGCTTCAAAAACATAGCTTTCATAAGACGCAGTCACCAAATACATACAACATACAGCATGCATATGAGCTGCTCAGTAAAGCAAAGGAGGTTCATACATCTCGTCGTCATCTTGTCATTAGTCGTGGTGCCAGTCATCACATCATGAACAAAGATGGTCCCCCTCCCACCAGTCATACGCCAAAGTAGCAACGTTCCCAATTGCAGAAAACAGAAAACAGAAAACAGAAAAGAACCGCTGAAATCGCTCAAGTAAACTCAGAGGAGTCACAAGAATCCTTTGGTGTTGCTGGTCTTTCGCTGAGGCACCTCAATTGACCCATTGGCATTGGATCCAACAAAGACGCCGCTGCCCCTGCGGCTTCCAACGTCGCTGAATCCTGGCCGACCTCTCTCGATGCGGAGTGCTTTCCAACCCTCCAGCTCTCTCTCCAGCCGAAGAACCTTCTCCCGTTCCTCACGGAGCTCTCGTTCCGCCCGTCGGGCCTGGAGCTGGTTCTGTGAGTCACTGGATTGTAGCTCTTCAATTGTTTGGAGAAGGCGTTCGATCTTGTCGCGGGCCTTCTCAATGTCGTCGTTGAGCTGGGCATTGATCTTGTCCCGTCGTTCGATCTGGGCCTGAAGATCCTTCACAGTGCGATCAACGTTCCGAACAGAGCGTTGCTCCGCATTGCGTTTGGATTCCTGCTCTTCCAGCTGGGTTTCGAGCTGAAGAGTCGATCTGGGTTAGAACCGGCTTTGCAGCGATTTAAGTTCCAAGGGCAAAGAAAAACTCACCTCTTTAACTCGCTTGTGCAGGAATTTGATGTCTTGACTTGCGGATGAGTAACCTTTGGTCTCAAGATCCACACATTTCAATTGGACTTCCTTTAGCTGTTTCTCCAAAGCTGCCTTTTCCTTGAAGAGCTGTGCGTTGGCCTCGCGCTCGGCTGTCAGTTCCTTTTGAATTTCCGTAGCAAGGGCCTCCGCTCGTCTCATCTTGCCAACAGCGGCAGCGGAAACATCCTCTTGCTGCGCAAGTTTCGACTTGAGCTCCAGAATCTCCCGATCCATAACAGCAGCATTCCGCATAGATGGACTTTCCCCTTTGGCAAGGTCCTCGAGTCGTTCTCCAGCCTCGGCAAGCCGGGCTTCCAGCATTTTCTTCTCCTTGAGCAGCATGTCTCGCTCGGCCGTGATGTCATCAACGGATGTCCGCAGATTCCGTACTTGAGAAAGCAAAGACACGACTTTGCTTTGAGCTTCGTTGTGGGCATTAACCGCCTCATCGCGCGACGTGGATACATCTTGGAGTGTCATCTCCATGCGAGCCTTCTCCTTGGCCCAAGTCGAGCTGTTGAGCACCTCATTGTCCCACTTACTGCGAAGGTCTTCAAGCTCTTCACGGAGTCGGGAGTTCTCTTCGCGGACGTGGAGCAGGTTCTCACGCTCGATCTCGAGCTCGTTCGTCAGAGTGGAGAACTCTCTCTGGTATTTCTGCCTGGTCTGCTCCAAAGAAGCTTCCTTCTCCTCAATGTCCAATGCACGCTGATTTCTGTAGTCTTCCAGTTCGTTTTGAAGTCGCCGTTTAGCTTGAAGAGCACCTTCAAGGTCGGCTGAGAGGTCTTCGATCTTCTCTTCGTATGACTGTGTCTGCCGTTGGAGATCTTCGACAAGTGCATCCATGCGTTTGCGTTCAGCCATGATGGTAGCGCATGTCTCCTCCGCCTCCTTGGCTTGAGACTTCGCGAATTGTTCCGCACGAGCGGCCTTGAGTACTGCGATCTCTGCCTGCTCAAGCTTGCTGAAGTATTCATCTGCGCGACTCTTGTACAGATTCAAACTGGAGGTGAGATCAATCACCTTTGATTCCTCTGCATCGAGACGAATCTGAAGATCAGCAAATTCTTGAAGCAGCTGATTTCTGCTGGCAGCGTCCTGTTCCCTGGCAAGCTGGAGTTCCTGGAGATCCGATCGAGCGTCTCGGAGTTCCACTTCCAGAGTTGCTTTAGCTCTCTTGAGCTTCTCAAGTTGGGATTTCGCTTCCGTCAACTCCGCCATCGCATTCTTGTGGACATTGAGCAGAGACTTCCGTGATTGTTCCTGGGAATTCAGCAAATCGAACAGTTCTTCGTGAGACTTGGCCTGTACGTCACGCAAGGACAGATCCCCAGCCTGAATCATCCGTTCTAGAGCGGACACTTTCTTCGCGGAATCATCCAGCTTTTCATGGAGCCGGCCATTTTCACGCTCCAAGAGCTGCATCCGTCGAATGGAGGGACTGTCATCCTGCCACGTGTCCCGGTTGGGAGTCGCCATTTCCAGTTGTTTCTTCAGATGCCTATTTTGCATTTCAGCCATCTGAAGTTTATTCTGGAGTTCTTCAAGCTCTGCCGCCATATCCATCCGCTTTTGGTAGGTCGCGGTATCAACAGTGCGATCAGATCGACCGGAATCTTGAGCTGCGTCATTGAAGTTTACCCGTCGATTAGGTGTTGTGGGATTAGAATATCTCTTCACAGTGTCTGAATTCTTGCGCATATGGGCAGGAGAGCGAGGCACGGGAACTTGGTTCTGATCGAGTTCCTCGAGCAGGGCCCGTTTGGATTGTGAATAACGGGCATCGAGTTCCTTCATTTCATCTGCGTGACGGCGGCGCATCTCAGCCAACTGGCTTTCTGCTCTGGCATATTTCTCCTCGCACACACGCAGCTCGTTGTGCGCCATTTCGAGAAGATGAGCGAGATCAACTTTCTTGGACAGGTCGGGCTGGACTGCTTCCCAAGATTTCGGGTTCTCGTCAACCTCAGGGTCAAAAACTTTGTGCAAGAGCATCAACTGCTGGTGACAGTCTTCAATTTCTTTGTTCGCTTGATCCAGAGCGGCTTGAAGTTTGCGTGTGTTCGCCTGTGCCTGAGTTCGTAATTGTCTCTCGGTTTCCAGGTTCCTGTTGGCTTCCGCTAGCTGAATACTGGCTGTAGAAGCGGCCTTCTCAGCATTCCGACTGGCTTTGTGCTCTCGTTGCACTTCGTGATTGAGATCTTCCAGACTCAATGATAGTTTCTCCTTCTGCTTCTCCAGAGATGTGATGGTTACTTGTGCATCTCCCAGCTGCCGTTGCAATTTCTTGCATTCTTCTTCCAATCTGGTCTTTTCATTCTGAAGCTGCACCACACGTCGCCGTTGAGTCTCTCCCGCCCTAGTATTTGACCTTGCGATGTCCAGATTCTTTTGCTGAATCTTGTTCAGGAGGGCCCGGTTGTCATTCTCGGATGCAGCAAGGCGGCCTTTAAGGGTCACGAGTTCTCGCTCTAATCGCTGCTTGTGTTGATCGTGACGGAGACGGAACGCCTCATTATCTGCGATGACCTGAGTGAGTTCCTGAACCCTTCCAGAGAGACGTGTCCTCTCTGCTTCGACTTCTTCGAGCTGCTTGGATTTGGCTTCTAGTTCCTTGCGCAAACTGGCCTGCCTCTCATTGGCCTGCTTCATGATGTTTTGCTCAATGGTATGTTCGGCCTCCAGTCGTGCTTTTTCAACGTTGGTGAAACGTTCGCGAAGCTGGATCAGTTCATTTTGGAGCTCCTTGCGCGCCTGCTCAGCCGCGTTTCGAGCCTCTGTAGCACGACGAAGGGTATCCTGCTGAATGTACATCTCTTTCTCAATGATAATCTTGGCCTCGTTCAAGGAATCAAATTTCTCCTTCAGTTCTGCAACTTTATGTTCCGCAAGCATTTGGACATCATCTCGCGATTGCCGCTCCCGGCTCAGTTCTGCCTGAACTTGGAAGAGTTGCGCCTTCAGGTCCTGAATTTGCTGGTCGAGAATCTTTCTGCTTTGCCCAGCCTCTGAATCTTCAGACATTTTGGCCTCCAGCAGCTTCTTCGCGTCTGCAGCCTCGCGTTCCAGGTTCAACTTTTCGGCTTTCATAGCATCCATCTCCGCTTGGATTTCGCGAAGACGCTTTTGCATCTCATCATACCTCTTCGAAAGCGATGCCCTCTCGGATTCAAGGCTTTTCTTGTCCTCTTCATGTCTTTTGGCATCACTGCGCAAAACGGAGAGTTCACCTTCCTTGCGACGAAGCATTTCTTCATATCCAGTTGAGGTGGCGGAAAGGTCCGCAATTTCCTGCCGAATGGCTTTATTCTCCTCGGATAACTCCCTTACCTGCTTTCTGGATGCCTCAAGCTCCTTTGTGGTTTTTGCTAGCTTGACATCCAGTTCCTGGTCGGATTTTAACAACTTGGCTTCCAAGTCATGCAACTTCCGATCTTTTAAGCTGAGATGGCTTTGGAGCATTTTGATTTCTTGAGCAAGAGTCTGAACCTGAGAGCCCCTTTCGTTGTGTGTAGCTTCCATCTCCTTCAACCGAGAGTCTAATGCAGCAAGCCGTTCCTGTAGTTCTTGCTTTTCGGATTCCAACCGTGCGATTATTTGTCCGGCTTGTTCAAGCTGTTGCCTTCGGACTTCAAGTTGTTCCTCAGCCTTCCTCTTAGCCTCGATGAGCTCGTCAAGCTGATCTTCGAGTTTTTCTTGGTCTGCGATTGCTTCAGCTAACTTTTCGCTGAGTTCAACTTCCCGAAGCTGGAGGCGCTTAAAGATTTCTTCCTTGTCCAGAGCAAGAGCGCGTTCGCTCTCTAAGGTTTGTTTGATGCGCTGAATCTCTAAATCTGTCCGGCGTCGTTCTTCTTCTAGCTTTTGGCGATCAGCGAGCTCCTGTTGTATCTTTGCTTCCAGTTTTTGAATCTTCTCGTCTCGCTTTTTCACTTCCGCAGCGGTCCGAGTCTCCCCTAGAAGTGGCTTCATCCTCGTGAAGAGCCTCCACCAGGGGTTCTTTTTAAGATCCAAATAAACGTGGAAATTTCTCTGTATGATGCGAGTTGCTTCCGCCCGGTACAGACGCTTGTTGGCGATACGGCGCTGGATGAAACCCCTAGCAACTGACTGGAAGCGGGTCATGATCTCTCGAATCAGGGCATCGCGCTTTTCTTCCAGCTCGGCTAACACCCCGGCTCTGAAGAAGACTTTGGTTAAACCGACGCGATACCACGACTTGTCCATGCCTAACTTGTCTAGAATCAATTGAGTAGCATTCTGTGCGTCCATGTAACCTTTTGGAAGGTCAGGGCAAAGAACTTCGTAGCGGTGGCGGAATTCGTTGAAAAGAAGGCGGTTTGGGAACCCAGTACGAGCGATTCGGATGCCCTCGAGAACTCCGTTACAACGCAGCTGATCTAGGACCAGAGGCGCATTAAACAACTTGGGCCGCTTTTTGTGGTTAGGCAAGATACAACGAACGAAATGAGGATGGGTTGAATGCAACTCGTTCATCAGACTGGACAATTGATCCTTGTGTCTCTGGGCAACGGTCCTGAAGAGCCCCTTTTTCACCAGGCTTCTCGAAGACCCTGGCTCGTCATCTCCATCAGCATAGTCAGAGAATAGATTCGCAACATGCTTATCAGCGGAGGATGAAAGGAGACGAGTGATATTGTCGTTCAGTGGATCCTTGTTTTTCTCAAGCCAACCGTCCGTCGTGTATTCCACTTCAGCGGCGTAGTGTGTTAGGACGAACCCTTGATTCAAGCGGGAGGCTCGATACTTTGGTGATTTCCGATCCCACAAAGAGTTCAGCTTCTCAGTAAAAGACTTGTCCGTAGCTTTAGGCATCACGCAGTCTTCGTCCAGGCACGAGAAAATACCAATGGGGTTCGTCAACTCAATGAGGTCGATTGTTGGTTGCAGATCTTTGCCGAAGTCGATGAAATGCCATTCAATCTGTTCCCTGGAATATTCTTCCTGTTCAAGGACGAACATGTGGTGATTAAAGAATTGCTGGAGCTTCTCATTTGTGTAGTTGATGCACAACTGCTCGAAGCTGTTCGTTTCGAAGATTTCGAAACCGGCAATATCGAGCACACCGATGAAGTAAGTATCCTCATTGGTTATATTGCTCCTGTCCAGCTGGTTGTTGATACGGTTCACAAGATCACCAAAGCCCCGTTCATAGATGCCCTTGGCCAAAGCGTCAAGCGCCGACCTCACCTGTTCAGGTGTTTGGACCTTTTCGACCCATTCCTTTCCTGCTTTAACCCTAGGATGGAGCAAGCCTTTGACGAAAGGCTCCACCTCCACGCCGAGAAGACGGCATGCCTTCTCCACACTATCGTAACCTTCTAGAGTCAATGCGGCTTGATCTGCTCGGAGACTCTCCTTGGTCACAGACACATTGCCCAGGTGAAGAACTGCGGCGATCGTACGTAGAATGCATAACTGGTCGTCCTCGGTAAAATTCATGATGTGGAATGCTTCCATCAAGGAGTTCCATTCATCAACGTCTGAAACACCCGCGATGGAATCGTTTCCGTCTTTGGTATAGGTAAAATCTCCAATTCGGAGGTCGGAAAGAAGAAGGGTATCTCTCAGTTCCCTATCAGCGCCTTGGAGGAGCTGATAAAAGATGTGGTAGTTTCGCTCCCGAGGATTTTGTTTCACAACTCTGGATTTCTCAAGCAGGTACCAGTTGATTGATGCTCCACATATTTGACCAGAGCGGGTGAATTCAATACGGATGAACTTCCCAAATCGCGATGAATTGTTATTCCTCACGGTCTGGGCATTTCCAAAGGCCTCGAGAATAGGATTCGCCCTGAGAATCTGTTGCGAAAGATTGGAAAATTGTTTGGTTCCCGGCCGGGATGCTGGTGTATCTGTTGTGGCTACCGCAGCGAGATACTGGATCACCTTCTTCGTATTTTCAGTTTTGCCGGCTCCTGATTCTCCGCTTTGAGAGAGGTCAGTAAGTCAAAGATACCATCCAGCCCAAAGAAGGCGACGCACGTTACAAGTATACTCTGATTTTCTCCTTCCTCCACAAGACTCCGGAAGGCTTGGTCCGCCATGGCAAAGATATGCGGTCGCGTATCTTCCCTGCTCTGACCTTTGTACATCCTCACATACTCATTTGTGTAAATTGGTAGAGGACAATAGGGATTCACGGTGACCAGGAAGAGGCCTGAATATGTCTGTACATTGCCTGTCAATACAATATCCGGAATACAAGTAATTGTCGGGGGTCACTCACGTATATCAAGTCTGATTGATACCGCATATGCAGGTTGTGCACGACCGACGCCTCATTCAGATGTGTGAGCTCGGCCATGTCATCAGCTTTGTCGAATTTCGCCGGGTTGACCTTGTCAACGTGTTCCACATTGACTTCACGGCGCTGGAAAAAGGACGGTCAAGGTCAGAAGCAATCCACCTAAGTTACGGATCTGAGGAGCGCATACACTACCGTCTTCACATTGTACCAACAACTCGCCATTCTCTCTCTCTTCAATTACCTCGGCCTTGATGAAGGCCTTCTCGGGGTCTTTCAGCCATACGTAACGCTTCCCGGAGAAGTCGTTGTCGCCCTCCCTTCCTTGAATCTCATCAGCCCCTCTCCGCAGTTCCTCGGACTTGATGAACTGGGGCGCGAAGGTCCCTGAGGCCTCAACATTGTGCCTCAACGAACTTGATCGCTCGCGACTCTTGGGAGACGAAAGAGAAATGGATGAGAACTGTGACAATGATGAGTTCCGCGCATGTGACTTCTTCTCTGTCCCGTTGCTGGATGGCGGGAAGGCAATCGATTTTGGGCGTGACGGCAGAACCTGTGGACCTGGTGAAGGCGATGGAGAGTGTCGGCTAAAGGGATTAAAACGCCTTGGAGACCCGTTCGATTGTGAAGACTGCATCGTTGGATATATTCAAAGCATCACGACTGCTATGATTTCATGGTAGAGAAACCCAAGTCCTGTGTGAAACCTGGTAACCGAAGGGGGAATCAGAAACAACGTACAGTCTTGTACAAAACTAAAGTACAAAAGAAACTCTCATTGAGAAGAAAATCAAAAGAGCGAAGAACGAGGTCGAGATTTGAGACGCCGTGTTGGTATCAGGCTGGAGATGATGACAATAATAACAAGTGGGTTGTCTCCGCCCTGTTTGTTTACCTTGTTTACCTGGCCTTGCTCCACCGCGATCGGTTACCTAGCCTAAGGTTATCTCCAGACGAACCGTGCAACGCGCTAAGGACGGCCGATCCGGCAGAACGATCCCTCGCTGGATCCGCCAGACGCTCACCGCCAAGTCACGTGCGCGTGATTTGCGCTTGAATCTCGCAGGAGGCGCCAAACTCCGCGATGCCAATTCAACGTCACTCTCTTCGCATTTACTTCATCCTACTCTTACCTATCACTCATGTCTTAGCTGTTCTTCATCTTACTCCTTTCAGCAGACGACTTCAGTTCTCGTCTCAGATCAAGATCCACTGACTTGCGCAGTGGATGACCTGACAGTCGAGTCTCGTTGTTGAAGGCGCCTAGCTACGTGCTTACCCAGGTGCTGCTGGATGGCTATGCATCGAATTATCGCACCCGCCACCTCTCTCGGAGATTCATGAGATTGTACATTTTATCGCCGCTGCACAGAGTTTTCCTCTTTAGGTCGACTAACCTTTCAGCCTTGCCTCGGTCTCTGGCGTTGTGCGCGGACTCGCGCGCTTTTTCTTGATAATGTCAAACTACCCTCCAACACCCTCGTTCGGAGGTCCATTCAGCTATGTGCAGCAGTGGCCGCCGCACCCGCCTCCGACGTCGAGTTCCTCCGTCCCTCCGATTCCACACAATTTCGCGATGAATAATGCGGGCAGAGTGGATTACAGTAGCCCAGGCTCTTTTAATACGGGGTCGCACCTTCCTGGGCTAGGCATGCCGGGCGCTTCACTTCCTCCGCCATTTTTTGTTAATCAGCTTCCAGCTCCGTTCTATTCTGCGCCAATGAATCCATTGGGGTATCAACCCATTTCATCGCAGCCTGCGCATGTTAGTTCGCAACCTGCAGTTGGCTCCACCCAGACTGGCGCTCCGGCATCTGTTCAGGCTCAAGCGAGTCACGCGCTTGGAAATTTGCCAAATACTCGAGATGCTTCTAGTGATGAGATGGACCGCGAAGAAGGTGAAGTGAGCGAGAAGAATGGCGATTCGTACTCCGGTCAATATGACGGTCAGAATTTTTCTCGATCACCTGTGCCTCATGTAACTGAATACGAAGGCACATATGGAGCAGACCGTACTTCTAGGGATCTTAACGGGCTGGAAACAGGAAGAGATTCCTCGAAGTCTCACCCTTCGAGTACCTCTCAGCCTTATGAAACGTCTCGGAGGCACTCCACTGGAATGGCGGATGTGGGAGCGTCCTCAGATACTTCTCAGTCAAGAAGAGATGCTAGTGAATCCCGTATGGATCTTAATATGATAAGACTTCCAGGATCTATGCTAATGTTTGCCAGCTTATAACCCTCCCATGTCCATCGAGCCTCTGGACGATCATGTCCAAAGGACATCTGACAAAGCAAGTCAGCAGGCAGCAGAGTCTCAAACTGGGTCCAATTCTGTCGATAACAAAGACGGCAGGCCTTCATACCTTGCCGGAAAGACGCCTGCTCAAATGCGTGTCCTTGCTCAGGGTGCTCTGCTAGGTCTTGCACCTCACAACATCCGCTACAAGGAGCTTGTGGCTGAAGACATAAGCCCTACAATCCTCAGGCAGCTCTACGAGGAGATTGGCATCAAGGTCTCACCTACGGACTCCAAAGCTACCACCGAAGTTGTCACTAGTTCTACTGCCGCACCATCTCAAGCAGCAAACGGTGATTCTGGTCCGGGAAATGGCCAAGTAGATCCCGTGAAAAGTCAGAAGGAGACTGTGTCTCCTGCCCAACCGCCGCAAACTCAGAATGCTACGTCGACCACAACGACTACGAAAGCTCCTGAGGTGACTGGAAAGGAGGCTGTGCCCGGACTCGCTCGTGGCCCCGATGCTCAGACAGATACAACCAAGCCTCTGGAGCGGAAAGAAGTCATCGCTCGGATGCTCGCCGCTAAAGCCAACAAGACTTCCAACCCTCCAAGTACCGCGAAAACAGAACATCCTAGCATTGCCGCAAATAAAGTTGCCGAAGCTCCAGCACGAACTGCTCCATCCGCTGAAACGCAAGTCAAAGAGAAGAACAAGGCTCAGACAGAATTAGCACGGCAACGAATGGAACAATTGAAAAGGCAGGGACTTCCAAAGAGCCAGCAACGCCCGCAGGCTGAGGTTGCATCGCAATCGGCATCGCACCAAGGCCCCAGTCATGGCCAGGTTTCGCATAGCTCTGGCCAAGCATCCGTGACTTTGACTTTGCAACACCCACTTCCAGAACGTCCACCTGATCCCCAACCAGCGCCCACTGCCGTGCCTACTGCCCGAATTCCTGGCCTGTTTATGACGCATTCTGAGCCTTCTGACGCAGCAAAATCTCGCCCTCAAGGTACTGTAGCTGACTCGGTCTCCACGGAGGCCAAAACCATGCCTCGCAAGCGTCCTCGGGCGTCCGATTTTGATGAGCCGGTAGCAACATCCAAAAAACCATTGCTCCCTGAGGACAGACTAGTGATTGATATCAGTGAGGACGAGTCCATGCACGGAGAGGATGAAGAGGGCAGCAAGACGGTAGCCGAGACCACATCGGGAAATGTTGCTTCTTCACAAGCTGCAACGCCTCGACCTTTACCACCCACTGATTTCTCGCAACGCAAGGTCACAGGACCTTTGCAGCAGCGGTCATCAGTGTCGCAGACCCCTCCTCGGTTGGCTGATCAAGAAAGCCTGCGGCTGAAGGATCTTGAGATTCAAGCTATGCGCCGGCGGATTGCCGAGTATGAACAGCGGAAAAAGGCTAAACTAGCTGCGAGCCGTACACAGTCCCCGGGGTCATCAAATGCACCTTCTGCCACGTCGCTGCCTGGGAATAATGCTGAAGCTCAACCTGTATCGAAAGAAGCCCCAGCTGCTCCCGTCACGAATGCGGAAACCCAACTTGCCAATCAGCGTACAGTTCCGAAGGACTCCCGTCCCTCCAGCCTCCATCGTAGCCCTTCTGTTCAATCGTTGGCGTCGATGGATTCTGCTCAACTAGAGATTATCCGCCAAAAGATTTTGCGGAAGCAAGAGATTGAGTCTGGTCTTCCGGCTTTGGATGCTGAATTGTCGAAGTCGGAGGCTAAGCTTGCAGAATGCAAAAGGGAGGAAGAAAGGCTGTTGGCTGAGATTGCGAAGGGAAGGGAAGGGAAAAAGCAGCTTATTGATGAGCTGGAAAGTTTGGGGGCAGAGACTGAGGGTCTGACCCTGGAGGCACTCCAAGCGGCTAAGAATGAAGCAGAACAAAGAGAACGTTCGGAAGCTGCTCGAGGTAAGCATTATCCCTGTTGATACGCAAGCAATCTCTTCGCGTACCCCCCCACCAAAAGCACACAAGAGTTCTGGAGTATCGGAACTCACTTTTACGACCTGCCTAGTTTCAGCTTCTGATCAACCAGAAGGCCTTCCTGAATCCTCAGATGCACCTGTAACGGACAAGCCTATATCAAAGCCGACGGCCGATGAAGAACCACCAGCGACCGTGTCGCCTCAGGGTCTTGACAGTGAGCAACAACCGAGTTCCGATACCGTTGCAGTTGCAGAGATGCCGCAAGGAGCTTTGAACGCGAGTGCTGTCACTCCTAGCAACGAGGACGACATGAGGGTTGCTGTTGAACGCGAGAATACTGGCTCCGTCTCTTCTGGCTCATCAATGGATGAATCCATCAGCAGTGCACAATCCACATCAGTGGATCAGCCACCTCAGTCAGATTCGGGTGTTTTAAGTCACACCACGGTCCCGGAAGCCCCGGCAGTATGTGAAACAGAGATCTCGACAGAGTCTCGGTTACCGGCCAAGGAAGCCGAATACACCTCTCAGCCAGGGTGTCTCCCAGGTTTAGAAGCGCCTGCTCCCACGGCTGATACTGTTGCAGACAACGCGAAGAGCTGCCCTTCGGAAAATGTCAACCCTTCCCGTGAACCTTCGGTTGCATCCGACGTTTACGAGCCCCCTGAACCCGAGTACACTCCAGACAGTGCCGCTTCTGCCTACACCCCTCCTTTCAGCCCCAGTCCCCCCGATCACGTAGAAGCGGAAACTGTTCCAGTCCCTCCATCTTCCTTGCCAGAGGCTGATGAGGCACTAACGAAAAACGTTCAGGAATCGACGGGCGCTTACGAGCCTGGGTTTGGTATATTGGGTGTATGTTGTGTGGTTACAAAGATACTTTAACCGCTCCGCTAACATCGGGTGCAGGATGAACGACGTGGGGACAACTTGGTGTCCAGATTCTCACCGTATATCAGTCCTCTGAGATACTTCAAATCTTACCGCTACCATCCCAAATTCACCGAAGAGGTTCCAGGTGGCTATCGCTCTTTGACCTATAGCCATAACATTGATCCTATGAAATCCCTTTGTCCCTATGAGGCTGCTGGCGGCGTTTGCAACGACAATACGTGTGAATTTCAGCATTGGCGCCAGATGGTTCTAACCGGTGCGTTGATGGGTTCGAAGAACATATGAAACCTCCTTTCCGCTATCTCTCCCCCCATGGCCCCATTCATCACTGCCGAATTTTCATCCGTGCATGAGATTCTATGTCATGCCTGGTTCGGATGCTGACCCTTTTTTCGATATTGACTTCTGCAGATGACAAGATTCTGGTCCAAATGGGCTCTCTCCGGGAAGGCAAAACGCCAGAAGAGCGAGACAAGTACATCGAGGGTTTAAAACAGATCATCAATGACATGCGGCGCGATAAGGTGAAGGACTTCAACACGGTTGCCACCGAGATTGCCGCATACCGTAGACGCTTCCTCCAGGACCCCTCGCGTGTTGTCCCTCTGTAGCACTGCCGTCGACCTTGACCTACTTCGAACTGTTACTTCATCAAGCTTGGTTATGGGAAGGTGAAAGTGCTGATCACCGTATCCATGCAGCCAAAGCACATGAAGAGAGCAAGGCCAGGGTGCCATTGCCACAGAAACTGAAGATTGAAGTGAGTCGCGAGACCTCACCTCCTTCGACTTTCAGCGCTGTCTTTACAGCGTTTTCTCTCCTTTTCCCTCTTTCCTCTTTGCCATTTGCCTTACCTTCTTGCATAGTTCGCTTCCTACTTTTTTCCCCTTTTCTTTCTTCACTTGCATCGACTTCAGATCTGTTTGGGTCTTCAACGTAGCATTCGAGGCGTTTCCCTCCATCTTTGGCATCACATATACGACACACTCTACATTGAGAGGTCCAATTCACCTTGACTACTATTTGTTGTCACTTGGTATAGAGGCGGAAATTGGCAATTGGATGGATCAGATTTCCATCAAGCAACGTAGGAAAAGAGAATGGGAAAGAGTCCGGCCATTCAAAGGCTAGCCTACTGGTGTTCAGGCGAAACGGAATGGGCTCGGATGCTTTCATGATACAGGTCGGCTTGAAAAGCACCGTATCATCCTCATTGTGGTGAATACGTGCGTTAGCAGGAGAGGTTTGTCGCGTCAGTGGCAGCTCTCCATGTATAAGTCTTAGATGTGAATGAATGCAAAACTCAATTATGAATTTCCCTGCAATCTTTGAGTCGTATGTCTGTCACTGGGTTGTTTACACATCGAGTAAAATGATTTTCGAACTTGTAGTTGCCAGGATCATCTGGTATGATGTTCACTCTATTCTACAGTAAAGAAAGTCGGTGGTTGGTGGTTGGTTTTAGTTAAGGCCAATTTATACAGTTCCCATGCCAGCAGGAGATAACTAGGAGCATGTCAGTCTAATTTTTTTTTAAAAAAAAAAACAAAAAAAAAACAAGAAAAGACCCCTCCAGCATTAGATATAATAAACTGGATGATGCTGTGCGAACGATATAACTTTAGCATCAAAACTACATAAGCATCATCCTTGCTTTGGTGAGACATGGCGAAGGATCCAAGCGTTCGGAATCGGCGCAACTTGGAAGTCCGTCGGCATACGGATCTCCCTGGACTCCGTGCACTGGGTAAGAACTTAGAAGCACTATTCTAACCAAAATGCTGACGATCATCAAAGACCATCTAATTAATAATAATAAATAGCCTCGGCAAAAAAAAAGAGTTCGAAGCCAATTACAACAGATATTTCTGGTTCTTGCATTTATCATCCATTAGAAATTCCGAATTGTACGTACAATTCTGACTGTCAAACTCGACTCACGTCATACGGGAGAGACGGACGAAAAGGACGGACCATTGTACTGCGCGATTAATTAATAATTCTCCTTGCCGCGTATGATACTTCAATATGTGCATGACTTACTGCTTTCACCAGGCCTGGATACATTGACACTAACATCTCCTGATTTGTCTCTGTTGTAGAAGATACACAGTCGCTGCAATTGAAAAAAAAAAGCGCAGAATTCTGATCTGCATTTTTTAATCCTTTTTCTCATCGAATCTTTCTTCGTCTTGCAACATGCCGCTGGCTCTCGCAGAGCCGGTAAAACTGCCATGCGGGCTGGTACTTCCCAACCGCTTTGTCAAGGTGAGAGAAAGCAACAGATCATGGCTGGATATGATATAGGTCCATGACTGACAAGACCCCTCTCCAGGCCGCCATGGCAGAGTCAATGGCTAGTACAAAAGACAATCTCCCCAATCAAGTGTTCGTCCAGGCCTACACGAAATGGGCAGAGGGCGGCTGGGGTGCTCTCCTGACGGGTGAGAAGAAATTTGTCGTCCATGATCGAGATGTGTTGGGAACTTCTCAGCACTGACTTCTGCGTAGGAAACGTCCAAGTAGACCCAGATTATCTCGGGGGCCCGAATGATCCCGTAGCCGGTGAATACAACGGCAATGATACCAAGACTCTCGACGCCTGGCGCAAATATGCGGATGCCTGTCAGAAACATGGCACCCCGGCGATTGTGCAGATCTGTCATCCTGGTCGTCAATCTCCCCGGGGAGCAGGCCGAAGGGGGCTGTGTGCCCCGACGCTTGCTCCAAGCGCGATTCCGCTGAACTTTGGAGATAGCTATCTGGAGCGATTCTTTACGTGGTTGGCCTTTGGTTCTCCCAGGGAAATGACAGTCGCCGATATTGAGCGAGTCGTTCGTCGATTTGTGGACACGGCGCGCCTTATGGCAGACAGTGGCTTCGCAGGTGTTGAGCTCCACGCTGCGCATGGCTATCTTCTCAGTATGTTGACAAGGAACACGTAGATACGCGTACAAGTCAGGAATACTGACTGGATGTACTATTTTACAGCACAGTTTCTCTCCAGCAAGGTACGAACTCGCAGCTGAGGCCTCTTACACGAGACTAACATTCATCTTCCAGACCAATCGGCGCACCGATGACTACGGCGGAACTCCCGAGAAGCGAGCAAAGATCGTTCTGGACATTATCAAACAAATCCGCGAGGCTGTGCCCTCCAACTTCTGCGTGGGAATCAAGCTCAACTCGGCAGATCATGACTCGGCCGAGTTTGAAGACACGATGCGTCAGATTGAGCTCCTCGTCGAAAGCGGAATCGACTTTTTGGAAGTCAGCGGTGGGTCGTATGAAGACCCAAAGGTAAGTTCAGTCTGTTTCTGTTTCCTCTGTTTGCGAGGCCTCCGGTTGAGATCAACCAACACTCTCCATTCCCTTTTCCTCACACAGACTAGCCAGAATGAAGAAAAATCGAGAAAAGCTCACCCAATCCATTTCGAACAGATGACGACAGGCCCTGGCAGCCTACCCCAAGTCGAGAAGAGCCAGCGCACGTTAGCCCGCGAGGCCTTCTTCCTGGACTTCGCGGCCGAGATCAGAAAACGGTTCCCCAACCTCGTCCTGATGGTGACAGGCGGCTTCCGCAGCCGGAAAGGCGCCGAGGCAGCCGTCCAGAGCAAGGCGTGCGACCTCGTAGGCATTGCGCGTCCCGCAGCCATCAATCCCAAATTCCCGCAACTGCTGCTGGACGAGTCGGTCCCGGACGAAAAGGCTCAGTTGGTGCTGGGCAAAGTGCCTCTGCCTACTTGGGCCAAATTCGTTCCACTGCCGAAAAGAGCACTGGGTGCTGGTGCAGAAAGTGTAAGTGTGTTGATCATCTGGACTATCTACCTTGAAATTGAGATATCGGGCTGACACTTGCTTGTTCCTGCAGCTCTATTATGTGGGCCAGATTCAGAGAATGGCCAAAGGACTGCCAACTTTTGGACCTCGGGTTTAGACAGATACAACAGGATGTACATATTCTTCTTTTCTTCTTGTTTTCCTTTTTTTTTCTCCTGTTCTTTTCTGTTATGTAAGATATTAGTTAGTTGTCTTCAAGTTAGCCGTGCGTTCATAATGTACAGTAGATTGTTGACTTAGCAGCAATTACAGAAATATATAGACTGGAGATCGAAACGGGGCATTTATCACCTGTCTCCTGTCATTGGACGATGGACGATAGACTGAGAAACCGTTCCCTCAATCGATCCTTGTAGACTTCTTCATCTTGAATCTTTTCTCAATAACCTTGTCTGCGCCAACAGCCCAATATGAGCTGACGACTTGATCGGACACTCGCTTTCCTCGCAAAACATTCATTGGGTATGTTCGTTGAAGATCCGGTAGAGTCCCTCGGGACTATGCACGGCCTGGAAATACCAGAAACTGCCTCTGTCCCAGCATTGTCTCATGATGGGCGCCTGATAAGACTTGGGGCCTCGCATCTCTCTCTCCTGTTCTTCGAAGATATTAATGAATTCAGAGACAATCTTGCCAAATGTTTCCAGAGGTTCACCGTGTTCGATGTCATCCACAGCTCTTCCGGAGAGCCAATACGGAGGACATTGTAGTTCAATGGGAAAAGAGCATGCCCATTCCAGGTCAACTAGAGATGTAATGTGCCATTCATCGTCAACAAATATGTTGCTCTGGTGAAGATCCGTAAGGGTCAGGACGAACGGCCCGTTGCGATACTCGCGGGAAGTGAAATGGTGGAGAACAGCGCGCATGGTTGTCAACGCCAACTGCTGCTCACCATCCGCTAAACTGTGGATAGAATTCGGTTGGTGGTAGATGCGGCTATCATGGCATCCCAGCAGGTCAAGAAGATACGGCTCCACAGAGGAATAGGTCGACTCCCGTGGTATGGTGGTGGGAATGCCTTCGTTTTCCAGGGTCTGAAGCCGTAGTGTCAGGGGCCGATTGGTTAATCTGACGACGCCGTGATTATCCAAAGTCAACGAGCCAATCCGTGGCAAGGGCATGCGGCTGAGTGAGAGCATGATCCGTGACAGATCACGAAACAGGTTCAGCCGCCGCGTTTGGTCATCACGGAGGCTGCTCCTCCACGATTCGGAGAGCATCCGTCCGTTGGTCACGAAGCTGATGATCATATATCCAGTTGTCAGGGGGTTCACGTATCTCCGCCTGACATATGGACCATGATCTGGGTAGTCCGAGCCATAACAGGACGGTCCGTCTCACGCGCCATAGGAACCGAGTGACAGGAGATACGCGTGAAGGTTCCGTAAACTGACGCAGCAAGTTAGCTAAGTCGTAACAGCTCACATACAGTCTGCCCATCTGGGAATCCGAAGCCAAAAAGCGAAGGGATGGGGACGTCGGGACAATTCTCCTGCATCCATATATACGTGGCAACTTCACATCGAAGTTTCTCATCTACATTGCCAGGATGCTCAGCTTCACCGACTTTGAAAGGCAGTGGGATCCTAACAAGGACAGTGCGAGCATCGCATGCTGACGATCGGTTGATATAGACCGGGATGCAGACGTTATAACTGCCAAAAAGCCAGCTGTCTTCCTCCGAAACTCGGCAATGTTCCACTCCGAGGTGGAACCAGACGACAGCCTCGATTTCAGTCTTGCGAGCGGAGAGGTGAGACCAGAAAGATGCCTGCTTTTTAGGATAATCAAGGCGAGCGAGTATATTGTCGTCATCTTCTAGTGCATCCTCCAATGTGATACTGCGGCCCCTGAGAAGGGGGAGTCTTTCCATGGTATCTCCAAAGAAACGATCCAGCTGGTCAAAACAGCCACAGTTCTGCCATTCTAGGTGTTTTGTGTAAGATTATTGACTAAGGATAGAAATGATGAGTATTAGATCAACGTTTCTATGGAGACCAGATCGCGTTTTAGGATGGACCGTACGCGTTGCCGACATCAGGTGACAGCGGCATGTCTTATTTTAGAAATTATAGACTCGACTAGGCAATAAAATGAACAACGCAGAGATGTCATGTATTTAACATTTCAGTGCATGGAGATAACTAATTTTAATTTTAATTTTTAATTAAGTAACAACGGAGTACTGTACCTAGCCGGCTACGATACTATCCTGCATTAAGTATGTAGATCCTGGCCATTTCCAAGGAGGTCCTGAGGTATACATAATCTTTTCTAGTAACTCTGAGACGATTAAATAGGTATGTACCTCTAAGCAGGTAGTGAGGGACAGGAGGACCATTTCCACGGATTCAAGATCGGTGTTGGATGGGAAATGAAAAAAAAAAAACAAGAAAAGAAACATTCCAAATACCAGCTAGCGACATAAGTCAGGTATGAGTATGATGTCCATGTAGGCATGTATGGAGTATGGAGAACAGAGTACAGAGTACATGGCATGACCGTCAGGGCCAGGGATCAATTAGATCGCCTGTCATTGGTCATTGGTCAGCTCCCACTGTGGGGTATCCAACGGGTCAGGCCAATCCAAACTCGTGCCTCGTCCCGAACAAAACTTAAGCTCGCGGGTCCGGGGAAACTCTAATTTCTCAGGTTGACTTCTGCGGGGAAGGAATTAATTCCACTCTAACCTGCTTCTGTATGGGGGAACGGAGTGCCTTTTCCTGTGCAGACAAGATGGTTCTCTTGACAATCGCAGCTCTATCCTTCTAGTTCGGAAAACTCTTCCGAATTACAGTACAAGTAATAGTGAGGTGAAGCTGGTGTATTTATTGTATGTATCACTGCCATGAAATGAAATGGAAACTTCCTCGACATCCCTGCAGGACCTGAGGAATGCGTAATCTTATCATCAATCACAAATTGTACTCTTTTTTTTTTCAATCCTCAGGGAGAAAGAGAGGCGCGACAAAAAAGAAAACGCAGGTATTTCTCTTTGCAAACTACGCAGGATACTCCATGCAGTCCATTACACGCTCCTCCGACAACTCTATACTATTTTGTTGGTCAGTCAAGATGATCTTCCCCACACGGAAGCCGATATGTAGAGGTCCGTCAGTCCCGTTTTGTTTCCTTTGCTTGCTTGCTTACTTGCAAGCAACCTCAGATCATTGTTATAGGTTTGCTACACCATATACTTTTTGGATTATTTATTATCTATGTCCTACGTAGCTCCCTAACCTATGGTTATATACCTACTAGATCATTCAGGTAATGCGTCAACATCAACATCAATATTACTTTTACTAACACATACACGCGCAGGAAAACACAACCTCAATATCCTATACCATCTCTCATCAGACGCATGAATGATACAACTCGTCAAGGATCAACTATCAACTATCAACATGAAAGCCATTGAAGTTGGTAGAATACAAGCGCCACGCTATAAAGGACAACCCGCGCCCGACCAAGAGTCGTTAAACTATATACCTTGAACGCCCAAAGAACCCAAATCAACCCCCACACTGGATCATCATCATCATCATCATAAAGCTATTCCGTAGAAAGAAAACGACAGACATAGTGGCAGCTGGCTTTAGCTCACTTGCGCACCGTTGCAGTCGGGGATCTTCAACCCCGGCTTGAGGTTGCGCCCAGCGTCCATCAACCCCCATTTGTCTTCCCAGTCTTTCCCAGGAGTGTTGTATATGACTTTCCATGGCTCATCAAATGCCTCAAACCTAGAAGCCATGCCATCAGTCAGTCAGTTCTTACCCGACATTTTTTTACCTCTTCGGGAAGTATACGTACCAGAAATATTGGGTGCCATTACTCAGAGCCTGACACACCCATTCCGACAGAAACTGGTTCATCTCGTCGATCCCCGCGACCGATCCGGCCTGGCTGTTCGGGCAAGTCACGTCGGTACCGCAATCATTCCCCCCACCGCTCGGCCAGCCCACCTCGGAGATGATCGATTTCTTGTTGGTTCCCTTGGTGAGCGATACATCGTGCTGCTGGAAAAAATCCCACGTCCACCCGGCAGCCTGGTCGACCGGAACCCCGCCAAAGAAAGGATGCACGTTGGCCATGACCAAATCCGACGCCTGAACCAGCTCGGCATTCCAGTTGTCCCCCAAATCCGACGTCGCCACGGGGATGTTCAGTTTCCTCTGCGTGAAGTTGCCCCGGACCATCTCGATGTACCCGATCAGGTTCTGCTCCGCGCTCTGAATGTCTGGACCCGCCCGGTACAGCGCTTCATTCCCGATGATGGCCCCCTGGAAGATGGACTTGTCGCTTGTCTCGTCGATCACTTTGAACAGCTGTTGCAACTGCCGATCGTTCGTCGTCGCGTTGTTGTCGATCCACACTCCGAGCCACAGCTTCATGTCGGTAAGCTGCAAGCGGTCAATGGCATGCAGCACCATCTCGGTCTGATTGCAGTCCGTCCCGTAGAGCCGGACAGTGTTGGTCAGCTGCGAGAGCACCGCCAGATCCCGAGTGACATTGTTCTGATCCGGAGGGTACTGCAGACACAACGGATATTGCACCCCCCACGGCGTGTAGTCCATCCCGGGGAAGACCTTGTGCAGATTCGGATTATTCATCAAGGCCTTGATTTCAGGGGAGTTCTTGTCCAGATCCCCATTAGAACTTTCGTCACTGGAAGCGTTCTCGGTGTCGGCGGAGCTGGAGACTGAGTCCTGGCTGCTATCCTCCCGACTCCCCACGATTCCTCCCACGATCGCTCCCACGATGACCGCAATGATGACAGACCCGATCAGTGTGGTCAAAAGCAATCGCTTTCGCCTCTTCCTAGCCTCGTGTTGAGCGAGCCACGCGCCCTTCTCGGCCTTTGACTCTAATCCTGATCCCGGAACGGGACCGTAAGAAGGACCGGATTCCGCACCGGCCTTATTACTGCCTTTATGAAAGATCCTGCCGATGGCTCCAAGTATACCACCGGCCGCAGCGCCTCCTGCAGCAGCAGGAACAGCGTCATTGCCAGATTTCTTGCTAGGAGCGGGCAGAAAACCATCGTCGCCATCGTCCGCGATCTCTTCTGGGTTGATCGATCCCGGGTCCGCTCTCGACCCATAACCCTGGTACGGCCCATCATACAAGCCGTAATACCCATACGGATCTCCCAGATTCTGCTGCGAGGGATTGGAAGGAGGCAGATTCGGAGTCCTTTGCGCTGGCGTTGCTTGTCCCGCCGCGGCGGCCGCAGCTCCCAGCGCCGTACTCGAATTGTAGGAGTCTCGGGGTCGCAGGCCGTCGGCATTCGGCGCGGCTGGAACGAAGGGCGTGTAAAAGTAGCCTTGTTCATTGTCCCCTTGGTCGCCGCCTCTTATGGCCTCCAGCCCGCTCTCGCGCTCGTTGCGATTTGCGACACCCAGTGCAATGCCGCTGATCCCTCCACCGGCGGCAGCGGGCCCCAGATTGTCCACCCCGGGGGTGACAGTGGAGTTGGTCTGTATCGAGTAACGCGAATTTCTAGCTGTTTGCTCTGGTGGCGATTGAAAATTGCCATGCGGAGGAGGGACAGGAGGAGGGTTTGCGTCGTCGATTCCTGAAAACCGTTGGCTTCTCAAGCGGTTGTAGGCACTGTCTGGGTGAGAAGTAGGATGGAATTGGCGGGCTTCCGAGTCATGTTCTGACACGGGAGAGAGTTGGCTGAGGCGCGGCGATTGGGAAGTCGTGTCGATGGGCGAGACGTCACCTGGCGATCCCCAGGCCCGCTGTCTCTGATCATCTCGTCCACCAGACATGCCTGGGGAGACGGCGACTGCCACGGAATCTCCCAGCTTATTTATTTATCTCGGATATTGATGACGTTGTGCTCTCGACGAATGCTGCGAGATGGGCGCGCAGATTCCGTCTGATATCCCTTGCCCGAAAAGAAGAAAAAAAAAGGATGAGGTTGACGACCGCGTGCAAAATCAATCGCAAAGCGAGGCCGAGGAAGAACGACGGCAGGAAAGGACGAAAGCGGGCGACGAGGGTTGCCGGGTCGATCGATCGATCAACAGACTATTGTTGTTGGTTTAGTGAGAGCGCTGACAGTGTCGGATAGGGAAGGCTGAGCGCTAACGAGCGGGCAGTGCTGAGGATGCTGCAGAATAGGCGGCTAGAAGGTACTCGGCGCACATATTATTGTCAATAATAAGCAGCAGCCTTTGATTGGAGTCTGACACACCTGAGTAAGACAGTCGTGTGGATGGATGAATGTACCTGCTAAGAACTAGCGTCACTAGCCTAATGCGGGGCAATTACAGAGGCATTCGATTGTCACGGGAGGTCGAAATGCCACTGCAATTGAAAACAAAAAATAACATAAAAATATGGGTAGGAAAAGGATAGATTATCCTTGGCAGTTGTTATTGTCGAAGAAGGACGAGAAGAGAGGAAGAGGAGGAAGAGGAGGCTGTCTTTGTTCTGGTCCACTGCCTGCATCCGGCTGCGGGAGTCCCTCGACCCCCTCCAATCAGGCCCCTCCGCCTGGGCGGTGTCCCAGACAACAGAAAGACCGATGCCGGGCACCTATCTATATGGTTGTGATTAGAGATCAGCATCATGATAATCTTGTGTATGAGGTGGCATATATACAAGATATCAATGAATTAATTATGTTGTCTCTGGACAAGATCAATATGATCTCAACACCTTTGGAACTAACTAGGCAGCCAGTGAGCCAGTAATTCGTCTAGACTTCAGGCAACACACGAATAAATAGAAAAAAACTTCATTGCACCTGTAGACAAATTTCATTCTACTGAGACAGTTGCAAACTACGATTAGCTACATACACTGTCATCACACCATGTCTTCCGATCAGGCTGTCTTGCAGCAGGAGGACTGCAGATTCCTCCTCCTCCACTACTACTACCCATTACGCAGCAGAAGAATTCGAGATAGACAAGTGTTTCCGCAACCGGCCCTCTCACCCATTCTCATCGCTGGAAGACATGCAGAGACTCGTCCGATGTCAATATGATGACTTCGCGATGGCCGATCCTCTGCGCGAACGCGAACGGATCATCCCGTATATCGTTTTCTCGCAAGTCCCAGCCGAAACGGCAGGGAGGATCCTGGCCGAGCATGTCACTCTTTTCGGACCATTCGCACTGCTTGATCTCTGGGACGAAAGCTCGCAACGGATCCGGATCAAGTTGTTTCGCCCACATATGGCGCGGGTGCTCGGTCGGCATCCCCATGTATTCCCGGAGTGTTTCGAGCAGGTGAAGATAATAATAGAGCGGAGGGAGGTGATTGCATCTAGGGCAGCTGCTAAGCAACATAGGATGTTCCCTCGACAAACAGTAGGAAAAAAGGACGGAATCATCATCATCATCATGCATGTCGTGGCAACCTGCCCGACCGGACTAGGTGCTAGCCGAGCCCGGCTATCGCTATCGATAGATCTGCAACCGGTTGGTCGAATCGTTCGAACGGATTCCCCACATGCTAAAAATAGATCGGCAGCGGCGTTGCTGGCGTGACGCCCGGACTTGCTCCGAACAGCCTAGTTGGACACATTCCATAACTATTGCCGTTTCTTCCTCGCCTTTCTGTAGATTTTCTGGTCTCAGTTAACTGAGAACAAGAAAGTTGACTATTTTCATTATTATTATTTCTGTATCTGCTCTAAGAACCTCCGTCAGCATAATATATATACTTTATATGGCTAAGATACTATGGATCAATCTACTTTTGCAGAGCTTAAAAGATATATCTACTTATTTTACATCGCTCACCATATATATAGATATCTATAAGGAGAGGGACTTTCCTCAGAAAAAAAAAAATCTCAGAGAATCATCCACCAAACTCAGCATTCAAGCTGATTGAATAATATCAGCTATCTATCTCGAATGTCAGTTCGAATCGATTACCTACGAAACCAAGGGACGCCCATCGAAAGAAAGAGAGAAAAAGGAAAAAAAAAAGGAACGAGAAGAAACGAAAAGTGCATCCAATTCAAGTCCATAATCTCTTCTTTCCCCCTAATACATACCCAGGTAAATACATACATATCACATTTTTTTTTCTTTTTTCTTTTTGACTAACTGACGAAAATATGACAGAAATCCTGTTGCCAGGCTCAGATGGCCCAGCCCAGCCCAGCCCAGCCCAGCCTATATCATATCCATATCCATACCATATCCGTAGCAGACATAATGAAAGAAATCCATTCACAGACACATCCATCTGAGATCTTAAGTAAGGAAAGCGAGTGAGTAAGCGAGTGACGATAATAAAAACCAAGGAAAAGGATAAGGTGATGCCTGTTCTTGTTCCCATATATCCCATAATCCATAATATATCCCTCGTCTTCTTTTTCTTTTTTTTTTGTTTCGCTCGCGCAAAGACAACACGAGCTTTTTGCATGTTTGTCAAGTATCCCTTGCAGGCAAATCAAATTCCCGTCCACCCAATCGTTAGTCAAAAAGAGCATCGCATATCCAACCATGATCCGTAGTAGACAACACAAACAGTATAAGGAAAAGGGAAGCAGAAAGGGAATAGAAAGGAAATAATAGGAGAATCAAGGAAGAAAACAGGGGTATATGAATCGATAAGGACAGTATGGTACAGTATAAAGGAAAAAAAAATTAGTAATAGTCAGCCAAGGACCGTAGGTCGGTAAGGACAGTTGAACAAGAAGAGGGCAGTGTAAAATCATCCAGAGGGGAACAATGAGAAGAAAGAAAATGCCCGCACATAATTGCCTCTAGCATGCATAAGCATGGAGACAATCATGTGCCATCAGAACTGCATCGTTGACAAAATTCCACCATTCCTTCCGCAGACGAAGACTTCGTGTCGGTTTTCTTTTCGCCGTAGTTCCCAAGCAATTGAGAACATCTAGTTCGTCTCCTCCGTCTCCAGACATACAGTGTAATCGTAAAGATCCCGCGGCGTCATTACTATCGCAGACATCATTGCTCTGAGACTCGAATCCAACTTAGCCCTCGACCTCCTCCGCGCTCCGTTGGGATGCCGACACCGTCACCGCTGCAGTTCCAGAGTCAGAACCTGTCCCGGATGCAGCATTGTTTCGCCGTCCGCGTTCGAGCCACTTGCGTTTTCCTTGTCGGGTTTCGAAATGTGGTGCAATCGATGTAGGCTCTTGGCCTGTGGTCAGCATCGTGCTACGCATCTTATTGCGGTACGCGTCGACTGTTTTCCGAACAACCAAAATTGTTAGCTTGCGGCGCACTCAACGTGGCAATAGCCACCCACGTGTCGTGAGTTGACATGTGGGCATGAAGCACAGCAGTGGGGGAAGCAAGGGAGGAGACGCACGAGATCGCTGCAAGAACAGGGTCCTCCCTGCAAAAACTCTACTTTGACTCCAGCTCATTCGATAACCGAGATCGTTCAAGATCATTTCCTTTTGATGTCTGCTCCTTGACAATTTTGGGACGGCAGTTTCGGCCTCGCCGTCGATCGATGGGGCTGGCACCAAGGTTCTGCCAATTGTTGCAGCGCCGTCGTCCTCGCCGTCGCTCTCATCATCAAAATACCGCTTTCCCGGGACTACACGTCCGGGAGGGCTCTTCATCTGCACTGGGAAATAAGCTCGAGGATAAACCGCATTCGACAATCGGTACGAGTCAGGAATCTCATTCATGTCGACCTGATCCAGCATGACTTTAACCCGGACGCGGGTCCCTCGTTGTGGATCATCGACAAGAATAAACTTGCGTCGTTTTCCCTCAGGGAGGCCTCCGAACAGCGTGACATTATCTGGATGGCGTGTATTGGCATCCTCCTCAAATGTATCCTGTCCATCTCGTCTAGACGATGTAGCAACCGTAGAATGCCGACCAAGAGTATCAAACCCGCTTCCATGAAGGGATGGAGGTAAAGACGGACCTCCCGGTGCCCCTGAAGCGCTAGCAGCCGGTGGATACGCTGGAAGACCGTGGAAAACTTGTCCGGTACGAAGATCGGGCGTCCCATGCATCGTCGGGGGTGGCCCAGTAGCAAGAATGGAAGGACGGTGAGCACCGTTTGAATAGTCAGTGCCACCTACGTTTATGTTAGATCGCGTTGGAATTAGCCTACGCTGTGGAGCAGACAGATAACGCGTGAAAGGAAACGGGAAAACACCCGTCAATCAAAAACCGAACTGAGGAAGCAAAGGAGGGATAAAAAAGAGGAAAGAAAATAGAAAGTCCCCAAGGCGAAAAGACCTATATCCTGTCCAATCCAAGAAGACAGGGGAAAAAAATTACACCTTTTATCGTACACACTCCCCGCTCATCGTACACATCGTTTCCCCGAGCGAACATAACACAAGAACAATTGTTCAGGGGGAAGAACGCATTAAAACTGACGGAACATACCGCTGACTTCTTCATTTCCTGCACTTCCATTAGGATGGGCATGGTGGTGGTGGAGTGGCGGCCCGGCTAGAGGAAGAGGGCCACCGGGGCGAACACTTGGTGCTGGCAACCCTGCAGTAGTTCCTGAAAGCCCGTGATGCATAGGAGCCGTGGTTCCTACCAGATGATTTGGCTGGGAACCCTGCATCGCTTGTCGTCTGTTCATTTTCGCCATCCGCCTGACACGCCGGCTACGAAGTCGAGGATCTGCGTTACTGTTCCGCCAGCTGTCGACGGCTCGCTGGATCAATCCTCTCTTTCCTCGCAGGGGCGGATTCAATTGGGCAAGCGCCCAACCCACGGCGTTACATTCAGTCTCGTAGACCAGTCGGTTACCCCTGTACTGTTCCTTGCTGCAACAAGCTCGGGGATAGACACAGTTCTCCGTTTTAAACTCCTGCGAAAGGTCATCCACGTTCACAGATTCAACGTCGCAGCGGATGGTGTATTCCATCTTGACACGGTCTCGGGAATATTCAAACGCGATCCACTGAACTCCGTTGCTATCTTGCCGCACCACTAGCGGCGTTGTTGCAGGAATCGGCCCAGGGGCGGCATTTGGACTGGTACCCGATGGTTGAGTCGTTTGGGTGTTACTTGAAGACATTGGAGGTGCCGTTGTAGCTGTGTGAGGAGTCAGAACTGCCCTCTGAACCTGTGTACGCTGCTGCGAGATAGGTTCCATTTTCGTTCGCGGGCTGCCAGTCATCGCTGTCGCATGCGTCTGTTGATGCTGATGCTGAATTGGAGCGGCATTGGTCTGAGGAGGCATCAACAGAGGTTGCGTTGTGAGAGGAAGCTGCGGTGTTGGCGGATGTGGTGTGTACGGAGAAGGGTGAACCGGGTTCATGGAGGAATACGGCTGGTATCCGAACATCTGCGACGCCATCTGCGGCGACTGCGCATAGATATTGCGGCCATGTTGATCATGCGTTTGTGGGGAGGCTACCGAAGCCGGCGAGTTGGACTGAGGTGTGTGGTAGATTGGAGGATATGGCCTCTGCATCTGCGCGGTTGCTGCCATAAGATCAGGAGGTCCTGTTTCTCGTCAGTCTCACCCGCACCAAAGTAGAAGAAAATCAGCTGAAGACGATCAATCCCCGACCACTCATGTTCCCAAGACCTGAAGGAAACTGCACAATTGCGCGAAATCATTGTGATCAAATTTCGTTCCATATGCTCACTGCCGCTGGACCGGAGAGTTGAAAAGTCAATCGGAAACTTACCACTGGAAGAGTATTGACCAGCAGTACTCGTTGCAGGGTATGGATTGGGATGCGAGGCGTAATAACCCGGGTCTTGGGTCGGCGGTCCGTATTGGGGGTGTTGTGGTATCGAAACACCGGTCAGGGCGTGCGGTGCTGTATATGTACCGGCAGGAATGGAGGTGTTTGATTGATGAGGAGAATTTGGTTGTTGCTTTTGCTGTTGGACAAGAGCGGCTGGCCTAGGATGTTGCTGGAGGCTGTGATGCTGCTGACTATGGTTCCCAGCGTTGACGTGGCGAAGCTACAGAATGCAAATTGGTTAGTCATGGATCGCTCTTCGCAGACTGAAAATTTCATAAGAAACAGGCAGAAATTAAAGCATAGTGACTGTTAAACGACTCGCTTCCTCTCTCCTCTTCTCCTTCGCCAAAGACCATGATGCACGAGCGTGAGATCGAAGATTTGAACTCGATTCGGAACTCAACATGTGAGACATGGCTCCCTTGTGTTCCAATCACAACGGCAATCATTCAAGGATTTCAAGGAGAATGAGGCTGGTGCAGGTGATAAGAGGTGAGTGGGGAATAAGAAGGGAAAATGTCACGATATTTGTCTGTGTGCAGCTTTGTGATTGAGGAGTATGGACCTGAAATCCACAGAACCAGCAACTCTCAATGACTCCATGTCTTGCAGGGGGGTTCAAGCGATGGTGAATGTGCACGGGCTATCGGGGTGACGCATGGGACAGGAAATTAGCGCTGGTGTTTGTGATGTTGAAGAGGGGACAACCGAATCATCTGTGCAATTGCGACGTTTTTTCCGCCCGCGAACCCATCCATTATATAATGCCAGTGCGACTGGAGTTGGTCTCTTATCACCAGCGAGTTCAACGATGGATCATCGACGGCCACGTCCGAGATTGTTTCGCAAAACAGAGAACGATGTTGTTTTCGGGGACTGTATGACAACCGGTTTTCTGGCTTTTGTCCACCAATGAGGACATTGGTGGAGGAATCACAGAATAACCAACACTCATGAGGGTATACTGACGAGAGGCAAAATTCACGCGGACACAGTGACTGTGGGTGGAGCCTGGTGGTGATGCTCTCCGACGCAGCAGGATCGGGTATCCACATATAGATTCGAAGATACCAGCAGATCCGCTCAAAGAGGCAGTAAAAGAGATCAAACGAAGGCAATGGGTCAATGGAGACTTGGCAGATGCGAATCGCAACCAGCTCGAAGGAATTTCTTGTTCAAGCAGTTTGCGAAAAAGTTGGCAAGGGTAAAGGAGAAAGAACGCGAGTCAAGCGCGCCCAACAGCGGATGGTCACAGATGGACGTCCTAACCACATTGAAAGGCGAATCGGCAACAGAAAAAGCAAAGAAACAGAAAAAAAAAATCGAACAAGAACGAGAGAAAGGGGAGGACAAGGAATTACAAGTGCATCGAGTCAGTTGTGGGTGGGTTTCTCTTTATTTCTATTGCTAACCGGGTCTCCACGAGGTGGTCTGGCGGTGACCACTGGCGATAGGTTGAAC
Organism: Rasamsonia byssochlamydoides; assembly: GCF_041956645.1. NCBI lineage: Eukaryota > Fungi > Ascomycota > Eurotiomycetes > Eurotiales > Trichocomaceae > Rasamsonia > Rasamsonia byssochlamydoides. The sequence goes on along the minus strand of NW_027192385.1, from coordinate 793,225 downwards.
CACGGGGAGATCTAGACAAGAGAGCAAAAAACGGTATTTAGGTACTCACCGGATCGTCAGTCGCATTGTCCTTGTACTTGGATGCAGAAGGAGGACCAAGGTCAGTTTGGACCATGGTGGTCATGGTTGGACCGCGACGGTCCTGGTGTGCAGTTCCCTCGAACAATGGGCAATGTGAAGCAAGCTTTGTCCCTGGTGGTGCAATAGGGATCAGAGCATCAATCAATCGGTAGGTTTGGGCTGGCGTCCGGGTAGCGACGAGGATCACGCCAGGACCAGCAAGCACGAGCAGTAGCGTTGACAGGACTAAAAGGGTTCGACCGATAGGGTGAGACGGGAGCCAGGCATGGGGGTGGCACCGCGGAGGGGGGAGGGGGAACAGATGTTTTTAGCTTCACGATGGATCGATGCCAGTGCAAACCTCCCCAAGGCGGATGGGCCAGGGTAGTTATTAGTCTGCCGGACAGCCAAAAAAAGGCAGACAGCCAGCACAGTCCAGATGGGGAATGGTGGCAAAAGAACGAGAGACACGAGGGCAAAACCGAGAAAGGCCGGGGTGGAAGAACAATGGACGCAAAAAGGGACAAGCGTTGATTAGCAGCCGCAGCCGCAGGTAGTAGTAATGGTAGTAGGCTGTCGTCGTAGTGGTGGTGGTAGTTAGAGATGGGTGGGGATATGGGGGTTGGCAGTGGTAAATTTAGCGGCACGAGTAGTGTCAGATAACAATAATATGATGGGTGGGTAATGGATGCCCAGATGCAGGATGCAGGATGGAAGACAACGAAAGAGGACGAGAGCTCAAGGATGGCAGCAGCCAACGCGCAGGCAAGAGCCGAGATTGGAAGAGCTGAGCAGGAAATAACTAACTATTAGACGCCAGATAGAGATGATGTGCAGCAGGCCTGCAGCAGATGGTGCGTGGAAAAGGAGCCCCCTGGCAGTGGACGAGGGTCGAGACACTCGAAAATAGAACGAAGAATTCAGATACGGAGTAGAGGAGAGCCAGCTGGATGTTAACAGGACAGCTCGGTATGGCGTGCGTTATTAAAGTCGATACGACAAGAATAATTAATAAGGATACCTAGGTAGGATATACTAATAATGCTATGGGAAAAAAAAGAGGCAATGCCCAGGAACGCAAACTGATAAGCGAGACGAGAACAAAGCAGGAAGCAAATCAATAAGAATAGAACGGTAGATTCTATTCGACGGATTCGCTGACAAACCAGGGAACCGAAAAACGTTGACAGCGGGCCGTTTCTGACCTGGATGAGAGGCCCAGTTGTGGTTTAGTCCATTGGGTTAAAAAAGAAAAAAAAAAGGCCCTACAAACGCTTTAGGTGATGATCTTCTTCGCGATGCCACATGCTCGGCTGTTGTGATTCCGTGCTCTTTTTCGCGGAGGATTATTTCCTGTACCGAGTATACTCCGTAGGCTGGACGGTGCCTAACTTCTACCTAGCTAAGTAATTAATTATTAGAAGTTTTAGAAAGACTGACGTACTCCGTCCTGCTGTGGATTCCAGAGCAATACTCCTTTGAGCTTAGAGAGTACCAACTGTTAGGGAGTACGCACAGGTCATTTTCTTTTTCTATATTCTTTTGTTATGCGAGACGCCAAGTTCTTTCCAAATGCCTAGGTATGGGGGACTCATTCTGGCTCGATCTGATGTGGCGTCTGACGAAGGATCCATCACATCTCCCCCTGCCGGACAATCCACCAGGGCATGGGTTGCTGAACAACGTACGTGCATTGATTGACCCTGTCCCCTTGCCCAGGGTCTTCGCTTCATCAGCCTATCGTATTTTTGCCTTGAATTTTCACTATCCGTCGTGCATAGACAATGAACAATATGTATATACAGAGAGCATTATCATCGATTCCCTAAATTTAGGAAAGCAGTTCGAACCGTCGAATTAATAATTACAGTCATGCGATCCAATCTGTTCAAAGCTGAAAAATAGCTGCTATCGGACGCTTGCGACGCCACTGGTCATCAGTTCCTTCACCATCTTTGGGATTTGTCCGACGAGTTCGGTCATTATTGTTGTCGCCGTCGTGATCCTCAGGAGCCCAAAACCAACCAACAAACTACCTAGGTACGGAGTAGTACGCAGGACCTACCTAGATAGGTAGGATAATGTTGTCGCAATGTTTCTCTTTTCAGATCATTTAATATTCATTCATCTTGGACTAGCATCGTCGCAAACCGGCTGCGTTGCCGTTGCCCTCCGTCAGCGAACCCACGCTAGCTGAGCCGCTAATGAAGGCTTCCGCAGGCACTGTGCCTAACTAAGGTACAGTCCGGAGTACCTAAAAGGTCCCGAAGGATAAGCGATCTGGCGGCTGCTGTCAACCTGCGTATTGGCACGCCCAGGCCGGCCATTCTGCCGCCCGAGTTTTTTCCAGGCTCATTGCGAGTTGAAACTCATTTGAGTCCAACACCTGAACAGAGGGCCAGACTCCGGAACGTCCGTCAACACCGCCCCCCCCCCCTCAAAGGGCCCCCGAAAATCACCACCCCCATACTCGTACAGTCCGAAGCCCCGTGTAAATAAACTCGAAACAGTCTAACGGTGCCGTGGCGCCCCTACTCTCCGTTCCACTCATCCATCCGTGTAACCCGAGCCCATCAGCGAGAACGCTCACCAAGTCGTTCTGGCCGCAATTAGCCAAAAAAAGAAGAAGAAAAAAAAGAGAAAGAGCACAAAAGAACTGCCGCACCGGAATGGCCAGCAGCTCGTCCAGCCCCGCTCCAGCCCAGCTGGCGCCTCAGCCCAATCAGCGGGGGCCGACCGGGAGCGTTCTGCGGACCGTGCAGTCAGGCTACCAGGCATCCCGCGGCACCGTCGCCCGCCAACGGCCTCAATGGGGGAGCACTTGGGACCAAGCTGGGGCCAGCTTGGGGCCCGTCGCATAATGTCGCAGATGAAAAATGATCAAAGACTTTGATTATTGCTGCGCCGCAGCATAGTTGAAAGTAACCATCAGAGGATCCATTGTCCATTATCCATTTTCACATGCGATCGTCGCGACTGATCCTGTGATTTGTAATGCTATATAATAATACCAATTGCGTTCCGGATCCAGTTCCTGTTGAACTTCTTTTTGGAGATACTCCGTAAACAAGATACGGAGTACGGAGACTCCCGATCATTTACTGCATTGACCTGGTTCGCCACGATCAGGGTGACCCAGGACACTCAGGACGACGTTCCAGACTAGGCAAACCCTGCATGACTTCGGCGGCCGGAGGGTGGGGAGTTGCCCGAACGGGGCTAACCCTAAATGCCTCCGGAGTTTCATCTGGAGGATCCACATGGCGGGCGGTGGAGGGGCCAATTTCCGCGCCTGCCTGCGTGCTGCGCGCGGATGGCGCGCCATGATTGGTCCGCGGTCCGTGGCTGCGTGCATGCAGCCGCAGGGAACCATCGCCATTGGCCGAGGAGAGTCCGGAGGGCATCTGTTCCGTGCTCCCCGGTGGGCCGGAGGCTAATCGATTTGCCCCACCGGCGTCGTTTCTGGCCATGAACAGTATCATTCAACGAAAGCAGCTGAATAAGATATGAAGATGTTTGGTTTGGGGGCTCGGAGGGAGTGTCGGAGCATGTGAAGGGCGTCGAGGAATCAGCAGAGCGCCGAGTGCCTCCTCATTGCTGTTCAATTTGTATACTCCGTACAAGTGACTGCCACCCGATCGTCCCTGACGGTTGACACTTGACGTTCCTACCAGTTGGCAGGGTTGGATGCAGATTAGTTAGCACGGTTACTGTCAACGTCAAAGTCAACCCTCTCCAGAGCCGCGGCTCCGTGCGGAGTACGGATTACACCTGTCACCCCTGGGAGGATCAACAAAGCCCTGGACTTCCTGTCGCCTTGTTCCTGCGCGATTCCCGCTGGCTGCCATTCGGGATCCCTGCTGGATAAGGCTTGACTCCAAGGGTTGTTGGCACGAACGCCGTCCGTCCTAGTTACCTAAGTTGATAATAACAAACGCTCCCCACCCCCGGGTGGCGATCGCATAGCGATCAAAGTGGCCAGACGGCAAAGGACTGCCACCTGTCTCGGAGGTTCGAAGACTACTTCGTATTCATACCTACTATATTCACTGGCTTGACGGGATGTGCTGCGACGCGATGCAATGCAATTTCTTGAGTAGGATCTTGTCTGAGGAAAAAAAAAATTCCCCGACCGGTGCAGAGCCAGAAGCCAGAAGCCACGGGGGAGAAGTTAAACTCCAAAATTTGGTTTTCTACTGATCATTCGGGGTTTATTTCCGGGCGTGCATGAGTTCGTTCGTTTACAGTTCAGACAAGACATCTCGTGGAGACTGTCGTAGCTTCGTAGCTTTCCGGAGTTTTTAGGGTACGGAGAAATTATCATAACAAAGGTTCCGAGCGGCGACTGCAGCGCACATGCCAGCCGATGCCCAAGCCCACGGCTACGAGCACGGAGTACCTGGGACGGGTACGCTAGGTACACTAGGTACCCTAGTGTACTCCGTACCTAGGGACTCCGTAGTTAGGGACTTAGGGTCTTAGGCCCTAGCCTAGTCCCCTAGGGGATCCCCGGAACGCGGACGCAGAACCACCAAGCCCCGGGGGGAGTGGCCCTTAACCTCCCTATAGGCCGTAACCTCTTAGGCGCCTGAACTAGCGGCACCGCGGCAGACGTTGAGCTTTTTTCGCTTGGCTCTGCGCGATCCACGCCTTCGCCAGATTCGCCCTAGTTGATTTAATCTTCTGGAGACTGATAATCTAGACAGGTAGATCAAGAGGTCCAGAACGATGCAATCCAGCAGCTGTCAGTTAAACTGTTGAACAGTGTTGAACTAGGAGTGCAGAGTGCGGAGTACGGAGCTCCGTAGGCTATCTGTGATGATTGAGTCTACTGCGACTGACTGAATGGATTGGATTGACTGTTTCGTTTCCAGCACGACGACCCATCGTTTCCAGCTGCTGCTCGCGTGAAGGCAATAACAATGCTCAAGTCTGTCTGCAGCTTCCACAGCGAGGTTTCTTCTCTTCTCCAATTCACCATGCACACTGATTGATAGATGGACGACATAAATGCAATAACATGGCTGTTATAGTTATAGTCCTAACTCGCTCCATTATTCTGAACCCTATCAAGAGTGTCCTCAGCCAATGAATGGATGACCCCTCCTGAAGCCAACGCAGCAAGGCAGAAGAAATGATGAGCAGCTACCCCTGCCTTGAACCGGGGGAAATGACGGGCAGGACAGCATGGGCTGCCTGTCTATCCACAGCAGCCCATTGATCAGTGTTCGTTAGGGTTTTCTTCTTACTATAGCAAACTATAACAACTCAACTCTTCCTCCGAACTGTGCACATGACGAGCTTTTTTGCTTTTTCCAGCCCTCTCCAGAACGGTCGAGCTACTGTCTTCCGTACAGACGTCGGGGAAATTTCGGAACCTTGGAAGGAACCTCATTCATTGATCGATCGATTGATTGATTGCAGGGAACTTAAGTAAAGAAGGGTAGTTAGTTTAGTTCGCCGTCTCCCCCATGCCAGCCATTGCCAGCCACTGCCAGCCACTTCCTACCTAACTACTGCAGAACTCAGTAGCTTGTGATACATCGCGTAGGTAGTAGTAGTAGGAGTAGTGGTAGTTTTGGAGTTAATATCGCATTACCTCCAGAACCTGCGAGGTTGGGTACTTGCGGCGAATGATGAGTCGGCAGATAATTGATGTCTGCAAGCGCGTTTACCTCCGCTCTATTACTCCGGAAATACGGAGTACATACAGACATACTCCGTAGAGCAGGTGAGTGTGTTAGAACTTTTCCGGTTAGGTCAACGCCCTGCATCACATCACCACCACAGGGCTGGGGCTAGACTGGGCTGGGCTGGATGGCATCACGGATGTTGATGTCAAAACTTAAAAAAGATTAGAAAAAAACGGCCTCGAAACCCCAACTTTTAAGCAAGCACGTTGCGACAGCCATGCGAGGGCCTTGCGAGTCAGCTGCATGGACCCTTGGGCTGCCAACGGAGTCGGTCAGTCAACCAGACCCTGCCAGCCCAGCCCAGCCTAGCCCAGCCCCCAAAGATCTCACTCAAGCCACCCTCACACCTGAGGATCGTTGATAATTAGAGTAATACTTCGTACTTCGTACTTTACGGAGCTAGGTAGGTCAGATATTAGTTTAGTAGCATGTTAGTTCGCCTCGCTAGGGGAGATATGTACTCCATACCTACCTACCTAGGTAGGAAAGACATCTCTAGAGTACGGAATATACTGTTCTCTTGATTTACGATTACGGACGACATAGGTAATTATTAATTAATTAAATTCAAAGAGGGAAATCGCCGGGTTGATCACGTTCTCGCCAACGGGAAGATGCATATCTATACCGGCACCTATACCCGACCTATCAGGGTTAATGGTCAATAGTCAGTCAATAATGGTCTGTTTGTCTGCCTGTTTGTCTCACTTCGGTAGTTACTGAATGAATAAATGAATATTAGTAATTGGATATGGATATCTGCACGGTAGTTACGTACGTACAGTACAGACATACAAGTATGTGAGTTGATAATAATAATAATCCGTCAGCTCTACAGTATGTGTGCCAAGTAATTAATTAAATGATGCTTGTTCTATATTTCAAAATAGAAGTCGATACTTGATTTGACTTGATTTGATTCTCTTGGAAGAATCATAGCTAACAATACAGAGTATCCAGGTTCAGCTTCTACTGTAAGTACAGTACATACATTTTCGGTGGGAAAAGATAGATAGACTCCGAGAATTAATTAATCTCGGAATATTTTCTGGATTATGGTTCATTCACGATTCTGAAACTCAACAAAACAAGGCAGCCACTCTGAGGGCCGAAGGGGGCAGTACTCCCGTACAGTACATACAATGGATGGCTGGCTAGATGATGGATGTCGGTCTGCTGGGTATCCAATCCAATAATGATCAATAATAACAGACAAACAAACAAACACAATGAGTGGGCTTCTCTTCTAATGGCTCATTGTTGCTTGCTAGCTGCCACCTGCTACCTGCTGGTGGTTACACAGCATGAAGTGAGTGATTAATTTAATTACTACCCGGTAACAGGCAGGAGGTATGTACTCTGTATGCACCTATGGATGCGTGGATGAATGGGATGGATGGATGGAGGATGCCTTGGCAGTCCCTTTGCTCCGAGGGTTAGTTACATAACTTCCAAGCTCAGCTATGGCCTATTATTAGCGAATCACGGAGAGTAAAATTGATTCGACGAGATCTATGTAACTCAGGAAGAGAAGAGAAGGAGGAGATAATGAACAATTGTTGTTGGGGTCCAATGATGATGAATCTTGTTTACCAACAGTTTGCGTCAGCAGGAGTGATGATGGATGCTTTTTCCTTTCCTGTCTGTGACAATAATCCTTGCGTTTCAGGTATGCGAAGAAGAAGAAGGGTCATGGGTTGACCAGATTATGAGGTGATAAGAGCTGATATTACGTCAAAATGAGGATTTTATATTTTTGATGATCCTATCGTTCTTCTGAGCATCTGCTCTATGAATAACGAATATAGCGCGTCCTTTCGAGTACAGTACCTGTTCTCTGAATATTCTTGATACCAAGACAGCAATGTAACGTCCTCATTCAGCCGACCAGTCTGTAGGAACGTACCTAGCCAAGGAAGTCCACAGACGCGAGGAGAATTTCAATTTGGTCCTTCCAAGGTACACAACAGCTTCCTTCGCACGTGTGGTGAGTAATACATGGTGCTGCACTGCTGGTCCTTGTTTGCTTCTGTAACCCCGAACCTGGTCACAGGAATATATGTATGTGACATCCTTGAGAGGACGATTTGAAACATTTGGACTCCCGCGCGTGGCGCAGGGATCAATGATCTGCATATTGTAATACTGTACTCCGTACAAGGGAGCTACCCGTTACCAAGGCAAGCAAGATATTGTCCCACATTGTTTTGTTTTTTGTTTTCGAGGGGTCCCATTATTGCTCTCTCTCTCTCTCTCTTTTTTTTTTTTGCGATTGATAGTTTTCACGATAGAAACACCATAACTGAGACTGAGACAAGCATATCTACAGATTAAGGAGATAATCAGTAGAACATCAAGACATTGCGTTTCGAGAATCTGAAGAATCCAATCTACCATCATCCATCCTTCCATCTGTCCATCCATCCTCTGGACCGTCGCGTCAAGGAACACAACGTCAACTTGTGAAACAGCCCTTCGGGCACGCACACCCCAATTTATCAGTTCAGTTCCAGTGTTCTTCCAATCCTCTTGCTTGCAAAGTTCTATTCTGTTTCAGGTTTTGTGTTCTCAGCTGCTAGAAGAGGAATTACATCAAATCACATCGCAGTCTTGACTTATCTTGTCTGGATAGATTCGACCCGAGCGAAAGAGTCGTTGTTTCGGCCTTTCGCGTGAGCGTACCACCTTCCTTGGTGATCAAGTTATAAATTCTCGGGAGAATGGAAGTCGATTTGAGATCTGACCACCTGATGGAAGTACTACCTGCTGGCGGAAGTCTTTACTCACATGACCCAGGTACAGTACAATGCCCAGGCTCGGATATCGATGACGCTGGTCCAAGGTTTACCGGAACGGATCTCTGGGCTTCTGTATGTCTTCGAGGTCGCCTTGCCATGGCTGGGAGCCATAAAACTTTTAAGCAGTTAGTCAGTTGCTTGACTGCCTTCTCATGTCGAATCCATTCAAAAAAAAAACATGTTTCATCTTGAAGTCTTATTGCAAAGCATGAGATATGCTTCGATACCACGAAATTCCAGACTTGCACTCTAAATGTCTGTAGTACCTGTGTAGACGAGAAAGTTCCAACCTGGAGATGGTTACTCCATTATGTACTGTACCTACCTACTCTAAGAAGATATTCTACTGTCGCATAGTAACTGGACATACAAGCTCTATTCTAGTCGAGAAGTAGGCGCAAATCAAGACGATCGGAAGAGGCGTGGGCGCATTGCATCAACTCATGTAAACTTTTGCATTGCGGTCATCATATTTTTTGTCGCTCAAGCAGAAATAAAAGAAATCGCTGTCATGACTGGTCATAATAACATACTGGTCACAAGATATACAGGTTTCAGGTCTGGCAACGAAAAAAAAAAAGGAAGGAAGAAAAATTACTCCTACATCATCCCAAGCATATTGAACAAGTCGCGAAACATGGTCAGATACTAAGAAATCACCATTCCACCTTCGCAGCTTCTGCCACTGCCTGCTTCGGTCTGGGCACCGGAAAATCGTCCTTCTTCGGAGGTGCTTCGATTGCCAAGGGTGCAGAATCCTCATCTTCATCCTCATCATCGCTAGACGAAGAATCCTTCTCACCGTTACGACGTCGTTCTTCTCGAAGCCTGCGGCGCTCCTCTCGCATGGCTCGATAGCGCGCATCTGAGACAGAGTGAGTCCATGTTGCTCTGTCGTGTATTGACCTTCACGGGAACTCACCTCGGATTTCCTGAGTCTTGACAGCGTAGGCTTGGATTTCTTCCTTTGTTAACACCCGCAAAACAATGACATACTCGGGCCGTTCTTCGAATCGTTCGTGTCCCGCTTCCAGAGCGGCGGGATTGACCAGTCGCCGATCGATTTTCGTCCACCGAGCTCCAGGAGGAATTCCTTTCTTCTGGGCATCCTTGAGCGGCGCCACTCCCTCTCTGATTGGATTTTCGTCTTCGGGGAACTTATCGCGGGGTGGCTTCAGAATCCCTTTGGGTGGAGCTTCTGGTTCCTTGGTAGGACCTGCTTCGATAGTCACTGTCTTCCGTGGGCGATCCCCAGCATTGTCATTCTTTCCCGCGTCGGCAGGAGCGTCGTCTTTACGCTGACGCCTTGGCTTGTCAGCATCCCGCTGGTTGGGGCCGCTATCCGAGTTTCCGGAATCATGCTGTCGTCGAGATGACTTATCACGCTGCTTCTTTCGCACATCCTCATCCGAGCTGGAAGACTCATCCGAATCGCTGTAGTCACGACGTCTTGATCGCTCTCTCCGACGGCGGTGGCGGCGGTATTCGTCCTCTTCTTCCGCAGTCGGCCCTTTGCCTTTGTCCTCGTCTCTATAATCTCGGGACTCGGCATCACTGTCACGCTCACGGCCCCGATCCGGCCCCCGAGAATGAGATCGGTGCCGTTCGCGCCGTGACGGCGGGCGGTCAGGGTCAGGAGTATCTTCTGAGTATCCACTGGCCAAGCCCAGAGTAGCGAGTCCTCCCAGAACGGGCTCAAGCAGGTCGTCCGCGGTGTGTTTGCGGGACTCACGATGGTCTCGATGGCGTCGACTGCTGGATCCCTCATCATAGTGGCGACGATGATGGCGGCGGGATTCCTTAAGGTCGTCGGTGTAGGACAGATACGCGTCATCTCGATCCTGGTGAAGAGATACCGGGGTACGGTGCCATGACAATCGACGAGAGCCCACCGGATCACGACTGACGTCACTGTCCGCACGGCTACGGCTACGACGGCGCAACCTGTCCTCCTCAACGACCTTATTGAAGCCTCTTTGGGAGAGCGGTGGACCCTGGGATCGGGGATCCTTCCCGTGGGAACTTTGACTGAGATATGCTTCTGCACCCGCCATGCTCAAGGGGCGCCCTATCCGATACGTGCCCCGCTGCGAGCTGCGCGCAGCAGAGTCTTTCTCGAACAGGTCCCGGGGATTGGTATACGAGTAGGCGTCGTAATAATCCGAGTCATCCCTTCCATAGGCGGAATATGCAGACGCACCCACCGATCGATAGATTCGGTAGGCACCGCGGTCCCGATGTGCTCGCGCGACCCGATCGCCGGGATCTAACCGACCAGTGTCACTTGCGTAATCCGAGCTGTACATGCGTCGATGAGACCGACCAGCGATTGAGGATGCTGGTGTGATATAGCGCTCTGAGTCCTCCCGGGACAGTGCAGATCGAGGCCGGAGGGGACTCGCAGGTCTCTCATAGGCAGATGTGATGACGGTCGGTTTTCGCTTTGGGGACGCAGGTATGACCACGCTCAGTGGGTGCCGCTTGGAGTCAGTCGTGGAAGATCTCAGCTTGGGTCGGATGGCATATTCCGTCCTCAGCTTCACGGACTGGCCGGCATCCCGAAAAGTCGTCGAGGAGATGGGCTGCGCTTCAAGCTTGTGATCGGGCATGCGGCGAGGCTCGTAGCCGCTCCTGTAGTCGGCAACCTTGGGAGAGAGATAACCGTCATATCCATAATAGCTTGTGGGGGAATTGTAGACATCGACGGAGGAAGCGATGGTTACGGTCCCCGTGGACGCCCGCATGGGCTCGATGATCCGCCTGCTCCCGGGAGAAGAGGAGCGATACTTGGACGAATGGGCCATGGCGGCGGCGGGGGACTCTGGTGATAAGATAAAGATAAATGATGCGGCAGATCAGACCTCTTCCACCAGATGACCGGCAAAAAGAGACAGGAAGCAAACGGCCAGAAAGACAGCGCTAGAAAAACGGAGAAAGGAGGCAGGCGCAGAGAAGCAGCTGGAAGAGTCTCAGACGGGGCCGAATCGGGCACGCGCGAAGGGAAGGAGCGAAGTGGGCTGTCACCTTCGACTTCCCCCGCCGACCGGGGCGGCCTGACTGCAGACGCGTTGCCAAACAGTGCGAGGCGGCCTTTTGGTGGTCAGAAGAAGAATGATTGTGAGGAGACTGTCATGGATTCTGCCTGGCGCCCGATTGCTTTATTTATCTTTTTTTCTTATTTAGAGTGACGTGACGCAACGCAAAAAGCGGTGGGGTGCAGCGCCCAAGTTGTGCAACTCGAACTAAGAGCCTCAGGTGGCGTCCGCAGTTGATTGCCAATCAACCTGGCAGGCAGTTCATCAGGAATCCGTCAAGGCTGGTGACCCCACCAGTCGGGCTGCTGTCCTGGCTTCCAGAATGGTTAATGCCAGCGATGATGTCGATGGAGGCCAACAGGCATGGAAACTAGGTAATTAGCTCTCCCGTTAGCATGCGACTATGTCTGAGACGTTGATCTCGGCCACCAGATATCACCCATATCCAAAGCTCCCCGGCGCAAATCAACGACGTCACTGAACACACGCGCTAGAATGACGACGAAGATCGACTATACCGTTCCAATGGACGATGTCGAAGGCGTAGAATAGCTTCGAATGGGTAGAGGAAGCTGTCTTGCTGTCTCGTCAGTTCAGGTTCCATTAGCAGGTCAAATGATCCATTGCATGTTTCCTGTGCCTGGGCTGTGCGGAGAAGCTGGTGCCATGGATCCGGGTGATCTTGATGGAGCCGTCCTTTCCAAGGCTCCGAACAATGGCTCCCGACGTCTTTTCCACGGTTCGGTTCCGCCAATGCCCAGTCCACGGGTTCAATCCGTTTGGTGTCCTTGGAAGCGGCCTGATTCTGTACCTGAGGTTAGATATACAAAGCTGCCTTATCGTTGCGAGCACGGCTGGAATCCTCCCGTTCCTTATATATTTCGTTGTACGACGAAAAGATTCCCTGTGCATATAGTCCCTTTTGACACGTCTACAGCCTTAACTGCATCCAGCGAACCGTACGCTAGCCTACCGTTCAACAATTAGCTGTTCAGCGCAGACGTGGCATCAGAGAGTCTACAGCTCAGCTGGGGTGTGTGCATCGTCTCGGCCAATAGCAGCTAGCGATCAAAAGTCCACTGTGTATGGGGTAATTGGGCACCTACGCTACGCCATCGATTCAGAATCACTTTGCAGCTGCACGAAAACTCCTATGTGGTCGATTGAACTTGAAACACCAGTTCAAGAGTTTCAGCTGCTTTCTGAAACCCCGAGTTCGCATCGAGGGTCGTCCTTAGATGGCAGTCTGCCGGTAATCACTCCAGTTCCCATCGGGCCAGGTTCGACAAAGAAACACGTCAACATCAGCTCAATCCTTATTGGAGCTGAATTATAATCCTGTGGTTCCTGCCAAGAAGCATGAGGCAGTTCTTTATTGTGTAGTAGAGAGGGTTGACTCAACCTGCACCGCAGTCCAGTTCGAGATTATCAAGGGCAAGTTGTTCACTTTCCATGATAGATTTACTCCAGGGCTGGGAAAGGTAACAATTCCGGTTCTCGCCGTTGAAAGTGTCGTCGTGATTCATTTCATTTCTCTCTCTCTCTCTCTCTCTCTCTCTCTCCTTTTTTCCCCCCTTCCTTTTTGCCTTTTTGCCCTTCTTTTTGCAGGCTACGTCATTCTCGATGCAAATCGTTGACCAGTCAGATTGCCCTGGTCTAGTGATGACATGCGTCCGTCCAGGAGCCTCAAACCCGGGCACGTGGCGCAGCACATGATATTCCTTGAGAAACTTTGGGCAATAAGCATATACCAATGGAAAGGTCCTTTTACTATGTCTCGCATAAGCCCCTCACCGCTCCTGTTCGGCAAGAACTGATCGGCCGGTCTTACCGGGGCGGTTCATTGTCTAGTGCAGAGTACATGTACACAGGTTTGCCGTGCTGTACGAACCCTCCCGTCGGTGTCCCAATCAGGATGTGTGCCCAGATACCTTTGGACAGGGAGCTGGGCACAGTGCCCAAGGTGCTGGTATTCCTTCCATTGCGCCGGACATGCCAATATGAACCTACCTTAGTTTCCGTGAGACCACCGGCAGCAGAGTGCAAGGTTGGCAAGTGCCTGGTTGATACGTCATTTCTGCACTTATCAATCTTTCTCCTAATTCCGTCTTAGCGAGGGAAATGCACAGAATGCTCATCAGTTTCTAATCCAAATTTAAATTGATACCTCGGCATTGACTCGTGTGTGCTGGTCTGCAGGAAAATGTTGCTCCCCAGGCGGGTAACAGGAGACGCCTCTATCCAAACTCCCGCCTACACCCATCACCGGGTATTTGACGCTGCTTTGCTGGTTTACATTCTCCTGCAATTCCCTCGACTGATATTGTTGTTGCCAGGTACATTCTAACCTTCAACCCCGGTGATCGATCTTGACCCGGGAGTCGTCAGCACTGCCACAGTTTTCGGGAGCCACATTCGCGCTTCACTTTTCTACCTCAATGTTTTTTCAATCTTAGGCGTTGAGATGTGTTTCCGGTTCTCTGGGTGAACCGCCCGAGTTCAGGACCGAGGTCCTGAGTCGACTAGGGCTGCCTTCAGTTCACGGCATTCTCCGTGACAGTCATCCTAGTCTCCGGGAACGATATACTGTGTTTTAGCATATCGTTACTTCCATCTCTTGTCTTGTTTGGGCCCCATTTGGGACTGTTGCTAATAGTTCCAGGAATCACTGTGTGTTCACTGTCTTGGGCACTTGCTACCCAGGGTGTCGCCCATATCCCAAGGGATTTTCACCCCGCAATGTCTCCACCATTTCTCCCGTTATGAAACCGTGGATGTCGATACATAGTGACTTGCCTCTTTATGTACCATCACCGGTCGCTGTGACCGGAAAATGTATTATATGATATGGAGTATATAAATCGAGCATCGCTGCACTCGTCTGTTGAATTCATTGAGAAGCATCGCAGTCCTTCGAAGAAGCAACTCTTGGGATCTTCCTACAACCTTTCTGTGGTACATTCAATCCTCTTTGAATCTCTCGCTTGATTCCATCAAAAGAACAAAACAAGAAAAATGGCCGTCCACCAGGTATCTCAGATGTCTCAGTCACACCATCACTGCTTCGGCTGCAGCAGCTCTGCCACATCAGATGCGCACTGCGCTGTTGCCGTTGGCGATCAACATCCTCCCTTCGCTAGAGCATTTGCGACAGTCTTCTGGTACTGCTGCCAGTGCAGCGCGCTCAACAACCCTGCCCACTGCCCAGAGATGTGCTTTCAATGCGGTCACAGGTTCTGCAACTATTGCCAGCCCGCTTAGTGTCACTATGTAATCTGATCGATGGGCTGTCATCCACTTGACCATTGCCACTGTTTCGACCTCTTCATCCACTGCATCAATCGCCAAGATAGTCATGCGCTGGCATTGGGTGGTGAACTGTTTCTTGCTCAGTGCAATTCATCGAGAGAAATTGTTGCAATGAGAGGGACTGTCTTTTGACCGCGGCAGGCAGAGCAGGTCGACAGAAAAAGGGAGGAGACAAGACAAGACAACTCTCGTCCTTGTTTCCTTCCTTCCTGCCTGTCTGCCTGCTTTCTTGGTGACATGGACGACAGAATGCCCTGACTTTTGCCCATTTACTCTTTTGTCACTGAGAACTGTTCTGTTCTTTCTTCCCTATATATCATTCCCCTTGTGTACTTTTAGATCCACCTTTTTTTAAGACTCCTGTTTCCCTTCTCGATGTGTGTTTGCTACTACCTCTGTGTTGTGTGTTGTTATGGCTTTTGCATTCATTGTCCGTCTTTTTTTTTTGTTCTTCTTATTGTATTCCTTCGCCGGAATCATTGCCCATTTTCGTCTTTATTCTGAATTCCCTGTTGTGATATCTTCTTTTACTTTTGCTTGTAAGAATAGTACCTACCTATGTTCATTCATTCATTAATTCATGTTTGTTTACCTCGCTTTGCCTGACATTACCTATATTCCCCAAATGGAAGAGTACACGCACGAGTACCTATCTACCTATCTACCTACCTACCTACCTACCTAGTTTAGATATTTCGGTCACATATAAAGTCCGCATTTAATGTCAATTCGATCAATCTATCCTTTTTCTTTTTTTTTTTTGCACTGTCTATCTAGTTGAAATAGGAATAGGGACATGTTTCCAACTTTGGAGCCAGTGCCAATGCAAGTAAAACATTCCGTCCGTAAGATCCAATTCAATCCAATCAATCAATCCATTAACACCAAGCGCCGTACTTTGTTTCCAGCCTACCTAATTGTGATGCTGAAGGCATTGTTCAATCAATGAGTGATGCGTATGTATGTACAGTACATTACATAAATGACCAAAGATCGTCCCGGCGGTGGTCGAGTGGTAACCACCATGGCCGCTCGGGGCACGAAGAGTCCTCTACATAGCGGATTGGGGCCCTACTCAGGACTATAAAAACTGCTTGTTGGCTTGAATCCCGTGGCTGGCATGACCACAGCAGGGGGGGAAGGGGGGTTGTAATCTAATATATGCAATGTGCATAGGGAGAGAAGGGGGTTAATACCTCCCTCCCTTTTCTCTATACCTAGTATGTGTATGGTGGGTTCTCGAAGGTTTTAAGAGGTTTTTTTTTCCTTGGGGGTTAGCGCTCTAGGGTGATATCAGATGGTTAAAGCTATGGGGTCAATACAGAATTATGATTTCCTAGACCTCTTATACAAAGATGGCATAATGTATGCTAGACTGTTGAGAGCATGCATAGTGTAGGACTGAAAATGCTCTATAAAATGGAAGAATTATTACTATTATTATTATATGTCCAAAGATCGTCATCGCTAGAACTGGGACGTATATCCTGTCATCTTTAGATTAATTAAGAACCTATTTTCCTTTTCTTCTCTCATTCGATGGTTCTACTGATTGGAGTCATCTTCCCGATCGGGCCTTGCAGGCTGCTGAGGCTGATCGTCATGCTCCGATGGTCCTGATCGAGCCGACGCATCAGACTCCCTGGGATGATGGTGAGATCGGCTACGATGGTGATTACGATGATGACGACGATGGTGGCGATGATGGCGACGATCAGATTTCCGATTCTCGGACGTTTCAGCTGAATTCGTCAGACCAGCTTCGTGCTTCAATCGCTGCACAACAGGCCCCATCGCATAGGTACTTTCAGGACTGCTGTGGTCGACACACGGACTGGGCTTGAGTGGGAGAAGCCAGTCCCACACCGTGTAGCCCATGACCTGTTGGAGGTTCTTGAGCGGACTGCCGAGGTCAAATGGATTTTCTCCTGGTTGGGTCTGGAGGATCGCGAAAACGCGGCTGTCCTCTTCTGGCTTGAAATCTTGGTCGGAGGAGTCAAGGCTCGGCCGAGAGGGATAGGTTATTGTTCGAAATACTTGAGCCCACTCGGTTTCACGCTGTTGTCCCGCATCTTTGGGACGGTTGATGCGGATAGCCAAAGTCCAGACTTTGGTCTTACGAGTAATGTTCTCAATCGTCGTGGTGTTGGTTCCGGCAAGATGAAGCGAAGTCCCTGTCATTCCCGCAGAAAAAATAAAGAATAAACAGCCCCTATTTCAATCAGCATGGAGACTCAAACCAATTTGCTCATCCACTTACAGCCCCAACGTGACAAGCCAATGTGCATTCACACGGCCGGCCTGAACACGATTTTAATTTAGGTCAGACGAGCACATCATACAAAACTTGCGATTGCACACACCTCCCGTCGAAGCTCAGCAGTAAATATCGCGAGCACGATGATATTAAAACCGCAGAATATTGCAGTGTAGAAAACGTATTGAATGAAGAACTTATGTGACGATTCGGAGACGACGCCCCCGACCCTGAATACAGTCAGCCATATTCGACCATCTGCGCGCGAGTGTCGAACCAAGGACAAAAATGATCCATTCTGCGTACGCATCGATCCACCTCACGGCAGTGGTGCGCCCGATCGGTTTTGAACTGACAGCACTTGGAGCAGTACGGAGGCCTCCCATCTTCTTGACAGACAAAAACCTCCTTCATATAGAAGCTCTCCAGGCCAGCTGGATCCAAGGGGAATGCCTTTCCGCCGATTTGATCTCTTGCGCCTTCGACATCCGCCGACGAGTTCAGATCATTCTTCTCTCTTTGGTCATCACGCGGCCTTCCTGTCTGTGTCCTCCGTGTCTGTGTCCTCCGAGACTTTCGACGGCCATCTGATCCTCCCGCTTCATTCTGGTCCGATTCGCACTGCCCGCGAGGTAAGTAATCCGGGTTGAAGATGACTTTGTGGTAAAGGCGGAGGTATGTCGCGAGGATGATGCAAAGCAGGACATAGTACAAGGCAATGATAACGGCGCCGGCGCCAACTCTAGGGCTCCGGTGGTAGCTCGGTGAAGGATGGATTAGATAGTCAACTTTCGGACGGTTAGCAAGATATCTCAGCGACGTAGGGAGCGAAAAAGGCACTCACTGCATAAAGGCTTTGTCACAGCATAGCTTGCATAGACTATTATCCCCAACAGCAGCACGGGTATCACCTTGGAGACAGCTCGATTTGCGGCTTTCTCGTCGCATAGGACAGCCATCTGAGCGGGGCCGAAGCGATCCGCATCGGCATCTGCAATGTACTGTCCGTCGCGTGATAGAATCCGGCTGATGTAACTTCAGTGCCAGACTGTCCACGGACTTTTGGAGAGAGCCATCATTGCAGAACTGGGATGCCTGCCTACCGCACAGGACACTGGCATGACGATCCATGCCAGGTGCAGGTAAGTTGATTACCTAACAAGCTCGCGCCGTCGTCATTCCTGATTGGGATGAGAGTCAATGTCGAGTCACGTGATTGGAATCCAGAACAGGCATAGCTGAATTTCGAAACTGTTGATGGCCACCTGCCTAATACAGTAAGTCGTCCTGTCTAAATCAACCTCCTCATCACAACCGGGGATTGAAGGCTATACCTCAATTAATGTTTTGCGTTTGTTTACGATATAGCCATGGAGATTTAGCTATTCGGCTATCCTCTTTTATTTTTGGTCTTTCGATCAGCCGTGGCTTCCCAGGACCTCCTGTTACCCTGTTCAGAATGTCCAGCTGCGGGGTAAGTTACATAAACCATGAGCGTAATTTGAAATATGCACTCAACTAGGCTATCTACGAGACAGTCGAATGAGAAGGGGAATAATTATGCGCATGAACATTATGCCGTACAAGGCTGCGAGTTTATAAGAGCCGCCGTACCCCGCGGCTGAAGACGAGGTGGGATGTCAAAGAGTTCTAATACCTATATATTTAAGAAGGATCCTAGTCCTCCTCTATCTTTGATCTGGGCCCTTTCTCTTATCTCCCCTTTTTTGGCCTCCCTGGCGTTTTCTTTTACTCCATTCTTTACTTCGCTGCCTTTTGTCTTATCCGTTCTTCTGATTTCTCTTTCCGTTTGGTTTGCTTGTACATATATCACGCACTCGGAAAGGCACCTAACCAATCATGGATCAGTCCATTCTCTTCCAGAGCCCGCAAGACTGTTTCCATTATCTCGTGTGTGGGAGATTCAACAAATGCGCCCTGCTTCCGGTTTGGGCGAACTTCACCGCCGAATCTGCCTTGCTCGAGTTTGACCCGTCGCGATGACCGGGCATCACCGCCGGACCCCTCGTCTCTCATTCGGCTCCCATTTTCGTCCCCGAATGGTACTGTCTAACGCTTCGCACTCCTATTGACGATGATTACTGCTATTCTACCCACTCGGTGTTTCGACATGATTACATCGGCGAGCTTGAAAGGGATTTCGAGCATGGTGTCCAGGGTGCTCAGAGTCCACTGCGGGGGCACCTGCTCACCCCAACCCGTAACCCGGGCTGGACGTCCTTTGCCCTTTGGAAATATGACTGCTGTCCTATTTTCACTGGTGAACGGTGTGAGCAGTCTCCCAGAATGCTCCTCAATTGGAGCGTCATCTCCGTCTCCTCGCCCGTCAAAGGGCACTGTCGCCCGCCGGATCCCTATTCTTTCCACCGCGTCCACAGTTGCGTTTCGCCAGCTCTTCACCAGTTCGTGGCAACCTCATCACCCTGTTTTGCTCGGTGGCTTAGAGGATAAGGATTTTGAAGGCAACTGCTCCAAGCCTGTATCTTTTCTTTCTTCTCTTGTATATTTAAGATTACTTTCGCGATGTGAGTATTCCTATCGGTCTTATCTTTTACTGTCTTTCTTCCAGTTATTTGTACCAGAGCTACGTTGGTACCTAGTTACTTGCTTTCTCTACCTTCTCTATTTCAATCCACACGAAATCTTGTCACTTACAAAATGTCCAACCAGGTACTTGCTGTTTAACTTGACTGGATCTTTTTGCTTTTTCTAATGGGAGCAGGGTTATTATCGCAGCGGCTACCAGGAATCTGATGATGGACGCCGTCTTAAGACTGGCATGACCAGAACAGCATCTCCTGTATATTTCCCGTTTCCACGCGCGGAGAACAACGCGCGGCCGAGCCTGCATACCATGGTTCAGTATCCTTCCCCGCGGGATGTGCTATATCGTCAAGAGTGGTACCGTCAGCTCGAAGAACGCCAGAGCTCGGTACAACAGGGGTATGGACACCACAGACAGCAGCATGGAAACGGCAATCAACACGAGGCGTTCCTCCCACAACAGCAAGGAGCTTTTCAAGGACAACAACAACATCAACCTTTCGCTCCTTACAATGATCAGACTTTCGATCCCCGTAATGACGATCTGACTCTTGCTCCTTATAATAACGGCCAGCCTTTCGCTCCTCACGAGGACAACCAGCCTCCATTTGCGGGTCAAAATGCGGCAAATGCTGCCGGTCTACAACAGTATATTTTCCAGCAGAATGCACAGCAAAACCAATTTGCCGCGCGGTCAGACGTCTGGTATTGCTGCAGCTGTCCATGCTCTTCTGGACCATACCAAGCTCTGATGACACAATGTGTTCAGTGCCAGCATAAGCAGTGCAATGAGTGTCAGTGGCAGGCGAGGTGATAGCAAGGTTTCTGTTTGTTTGTTCTTGTGAATTTACTGGAGTTTCCTTTTTGCTTTTCTGTTCTTTTCTGCTCTTTTTTCTCTTCTTTTTTTCTCTTTTTCTTCTCTTTTTTTTTTCTCTTTTTTTTTCTCTTTTTTTTTTCTCTTTTTTTTTCTCTTTTTTTTTCTCTTTTTTTTTCTCTTTTTTTTTCTCTTTTTTTTTTCTCTTTTTTTTTCTCTTTTTTTTTCTCTTTTTTTTTCTCTTGTGTATCTTTTTTTATTCCACTTTTCTCCTCTTTCGGCAGGTTTTAGTAGTTCTATTCAGGGCACAGCTCAATACAACTTATACTAGATTACAGACCAATTCTACAATCTTTTTTTAATTGCTTGGTACTACTAAACAAGGAACGATACACAAGGCTCCAGCAATATCACTCGTTTATACCTTTTCACCTATATTATAATGGCATACTAAATATAATAACTTAGTAGTAAAGCCCATATAAAAAAAAATCTGCATGCCTAAGGTGGAGCTGGGGAAAAAGGTCCCTGATATTGTCATCTCATCTCTTCACGACCAACAACAAAATTACGGCGTTGCCCTACTATGCATCTCCTGTTACGGTACTGTAATATTATGACTAACCTGAGGCATGCCAGTCATGTGAAGATGATCGACGCTAACTACCGCAGGCAGCAGAGCCTCTTCTCCTGGGCACCAGCCAACAGCCGGTGCTCGGTACTCACCTGAAGATCAGTCAGGAACTGAACAACAAGAACCGGTGGGGATTTTTTTTGCCAATTGTCGCAATGAGATAGTTAGTTAGTCTGGATTTCCAGGCATCTTTTTTTCATGGCAGTGCAAAGATAGCTCGGCAGTTGCCTTGCGCAGCGGTACCTAAATGATATTCCGAGCTCGTCTTGAGATAAAAAACAGACAGGGGCTGTTGCTGTCTGCCGTCCAGTCATCAGCTATTATTTTTCATTCAGTCATTATTGGCTGTGATGTGGTTATCCTGCAGGGTAGGGGCCGCAAAGAGCCTCACTAAATTCGATGTGCATGGATGAGTAACTGCCGGCACAATAACCCCGATACATGTACATACTCCATGCAAAGGCGCAGTAGAGTCAGTGAGTCTTCGATGAAGAAGACAGCTTACTCATTCTGATAGGTGGTCTTACTCGGAGAATTACAGATGAAGCTGCACCTGCACAGCACGGGTAGAAAATAATACTTACTCCTTTGGTAGCCCGACAATCAAGAATAATCACTCAACATCAGGGCAACATGAGTAGTTACAGCAAATGTAATGTCCAGTACTTTCTACTTTTGAGCCGGGCACGTCTAAGCCTCTGTGCCCTGTTTGCCCTCTGCCCATGTGCCTTGTGCCCGCGGGGCTCTCCGCCGGTAGGCGGTAAGTACCGAGCAGGCAAGTAGGCACTCGCTGGGGCCCCGTCTAGGGCTAATTTATTACCTACAGTACGGAGTACGCCAGTTACATTCTATGTATTTATTACATACCTAAATTAGTTAATTCCTTCCTAGCAGGGCAAAAACAAAAAAGGACAGATTTTCTGATTTTCCTACGAAATAGTTACCGACAGTACAAACTGACCAATGTTATTTCCCGCTATCCCCTGCCGCTGCATACACTCGATTGTCATATTGTACCACTAGTACTCCGTACTGACTAGCGGAATGACTACATACATGTATGACTCGACTTGCCCTATCTTACTCCACTGCCCTGTTAGAAAAAAGGAATCAGAATGATTCATCCTCCTTCCTCTTTTCTTTGCCCGCTGGCTTTCTTTCCAACCTGATTGACCAAGAACGTACCTGGGCGGAGCTACGAAGGGAACCGGCGGAGGGGCGAGAGAGGGCGGGGGGCTTCGCTAGGGCATAGAATCCGCGCTTTTTTAGAAATTAGGCAAACTTACCTAGTACATACCTCTTACCTACTTACTTACTTCCTTCTCAGGCAGAATTCTGTCCCTGGTGCTTTTTTCCTCTTTCGTCTGAATTTTGCTTACTTTCTTTGTTTCGCAGCTGAATTCTCTAGCTGTCATTGGCTTGACTGACTTGTCTGGCTTGCTGGATGTTTGCCTTCAAAGAAAAGAAAAAAATGGATCCTGGATCAGATCATGTCTGCCTCATCCCTCGTTGCCCTTACCCTCTTTTTCCCCTCTGCCCTGACGAGTTTCAACTGCATCGGATTGGATGCTTCGTCTTTGAACAGCCACGCTACAATAGGCTCGTTGCCTGTTGTCCTTAGCATGTCAATGGAGCGGTAGCTATTCTCAATAACTGTTGTCTATTCTCTTCTCTGCTCTGAAGATGAGCTTATAAACGTGCTCCCCCCCCTCCTGTTGCTCTTCGTTTCGTCTTCATCAGCTACCTGAAACAAGAATTATCTGAAGACTTCATCATCTCATCTCAAGCAACAATACCAACACCAACAATATCTCTTCTTTGTCAATCGTTCATGCCGGAGCCTGTTCAAGTCTGGTACTGCTGCCAGTGCCACTACGGCCCTCAAAACATCTTGATCGACGCCGCCTGCACCGCCTGTCAGAGACCTCGCTGTACCACCTGCCCCGTCCAGATGGCGTATCCAAAGAACTCGTTCGGTGGGGACGATGAAGGCACGTCTCCATACCCGGGCGTGCCTACCATCATCTTCGATCCTACCGTGGAGGACACGACTTTCTCTCCATCAGACCGCGGTCTGTCCTTGGCTGCAGCACCCGCCTCTCAATCTCTTGCTCTACGCCGGCCATCTCTTGCTGCATGTCAAGACATGCGCCATATGCCTCAAGCTGGTGCTGGCTTCCAGCGACGGCACCGCGGAGGAATCGTGACCTGCAGCCCAAAAACCTACATGTACATCTGCTGCCAGTGCCATGATGGACCAAAGGTCTACAACCACCAAGTCGTCTGCGTGATTTGCCATCACGTTGCCTGCGACGACTGCATCCCAGCTTGACGCAAGTCGACTCGCAATCTGAATATGAATTTTTGAAGAGCAATGGGTTAGTACTCACTCTCTGTCTCATGTACCTCAAACGGCCATATCTCAGCGATTTGTTTGCCTGAGTCAATGCTGATGACTTTGCAGGTTACGCAAGTGCACGGAGTCATGATGTCTTGGCAAATATTATTCAATCAATTCAATTCATCTTGGTTAGGGTTTGGATTTGACCGGCATTGTTATAGATTGGGGGGTTTCCGATTTCTGCGTCATAGGGTGTTTTTTCTGCTGTTCCTTTGATCCAGGGAATAATGATGTTGCTTGCTTGCTTGGGAATTGGAACCTTTCTTTTCGCAGATGATAGACATTTCGGGAACGCATCAGCGCAGGCGCGTGTTACATCCATTCATCCATCAGTCTGATGTTTTGTTTCGTTTCGTTACGTATTGTTTCGTTGGTTCTGTTCTGTTTTCAATCCAGGGATCTATCGGTCATGTATCATTAGTTAGTCCCTCGAATAAATCTTTTTTTATTCAATTTCTTCAGATCAAATAGGAATTGTTTCATGAGTCCAGACTGTTTTTGATCTCTCTCAAGGCGATCTTTGACTTCGAGCCTTCGAGGGTGCCTTGGACAGACGACCCACTCGATAACTGACTGAATTGGGTTTACGAAATAATACCTCCGGTCGCAGTTAGCAAGTAAGTAAGTCATTATCGATAAGCTCGCCGTGATGTACTGTACTGTACGGCCTGCCGGTTGCCTTCCAAGGCAGCTGCGCGGGACCTCACTCGCAGGCGGATCCCTCGTGAGCCCCGCGGGCAACGGGTCGGACGATTCATCGCTGCGGGCGGTTCTTTGCGGTGCCCCGGGGAAGTATACTCCGTAGTCATTTCGAGGGTCCAGTGTCTGTACGGAGTACTTAATACTCGTCACGATTGGAAGGTGTTTGCTTGTTGTTTGCTGTTGTTTGGTGTTCGTCACATGAGCCAGACTGCCCGTTTCAGCGACTCGCAGATCAGTCCAGGGGTTAGCACAGGACTTCCCGGAAAAAAAAAGCACACACTTCGCTAACGGCTGTTCTTTTTAGAAACATTGAGATGGGATTCCTCATGTTGCAAATGCGCAAATAGCATGAACGTGATTTGTTTGCCAGGCGTTGTTGGGGTGCTTGTCGTTGGAGTTAGTAGCTGAAACTGAAAGCTTGTTGCCCAGGGTCTGTCGTCGATCTTGAAGTTTTGAACTGTTGGTTCCTTGATGATTCACCGCACCCTTGTCAGTTAGTTTGTCCCTGGGGAACAGAATCGAAGATGATCGCCCATGGCTATGGGACTGGGATTGGGACCTGATCGACCGGTCCAGCTGAGGCTGTGTACGGAGAAGTCACTAACGACGGAGTCAAGGACCCTGAAAACCCGATCGCCGCACGACACACGAGTCATGCTCGTCTATTAATTATGTAAGCATTATTCAGTCCACATGCAAGTCATCCTCTGAGACTACGGACTACATCCAGATCTGCGCTAACGAGTCTTCACATCTCACAAACACTTGTTTTATTGTGAGTGCAATCCGTTGGTACTCCGTACAGAGTATCGAGTATGGCAACCCATGCACAAGCATAAAAATCAGGACTCAATTCCATCAGAACGGCCCTCTGGAGCCGGTTTCAATTCCATCCTTGCTATTCATAGTTGCTATGGCTGATTTCTGAAACAAGCCCGCTGAAACGGAATCTTCTGTTTGTTTGAAACATAGCCTCTCTCTCCATATCCTGCCTTTGTGTTTGCTAAATCGACTAACACAGTCTTTCTTTCTCCCGATTTTGGTTGGCTGGCCAGCGTGTAGAAAACATAATAAATAAAAAAAAACACCCCTGTCATCTAGCCTAACTCTCCAGGTATGTTGAGGGATATTTCTTCGTAGGAACAATAGCCAGGACAAATAATGGTATTATCTTCAAGATGAGGCGCATCTGAACGGGCAGTAATTGACCATTAATATTCAGTCGACGATAAATTAATTGACATGGATAGGGAATTCGATGTGGATCCAAAGACGGCTGCGCCATGCAGGTCCGGTAGTTCTGCATACCTACTACCTACCTAGGTCGGTAGTTGGGAACCGAATTGAAGACATGGGGCTAAAAACGAGAGGCAGAGTCTCCCTGTGCAAAAAAAAATCGCGCGTTTCTTTGCGAATGCGGCATCATTCTCAGCCGGAACAGAAAAAAAGTCAGTGTTTGTGCCTCGACCCGTTCGTTGCCTGACGGAGAATTGAGGGTATTCAGATGCGCCTTGCCGATCGTTCGTATCGCCTACGATTATTGGAAAGTTTGGAGCAAACGAACTTTGGCATCAAAACGCCCTGGCTAGAAGCGCGCTAGAAGGGTGAGGCTTTCTAGCGTTGTGTCTTATTACCAGGGATCTGTACAGTAGTCCCCCTCCTCGGCGCTACTCGGAAATAACAGCCATGATCATGGGCAGGTAAGGTAGTTCGTGTTCCTAACTGGCTAACGGTTCGAGCTAAAGTGAATGTTGTTTGTTACCTGCAAGCCAAAAATTTAACGCTCGTATCCGACTGAAATTTCGACTAATGTTCGTGAGTCACACATAATAATAAGCGAGCAATAATCCCTCACTGTTTGATGATGACGATCCTACCCTCCTGTCTTTTCTATATGTAGAAGTCGAAGATGAACAAACATCTTTGCCCCGTCAAGTTCGCCTCGTTAAATTGGTTTCAGATCATATGACGGCCAAAGGCCAATTATTAGCCACAAATGAGGGATTATTCGGAATGCCCCAGAACCTGAATATCTAGACCGTCTGCTTGGACAAAATTGTGGTCAAACTTCTACCTTCATCTCAGTTTATGCTGATACAATACAATATAATAATGTTGCCTATTTGGGTAGGTGGTGTGATTTATTTATTTACATTTATCGTCTGGAAGAAAAAGAAAAGAAAAGGCATTATTTGATACTACTTTCCATAGAGTACTTACTCTCCCGAGTCTCCCCCTCCTAATAGGTAACTACTATAGTTATCCTAATTAATTAGCTACTTTTTATTTTATTTTATAACTCAATACCCCTTATTTATTATATTTCGTATATTATAACTTACTATCTAGAACTTCTATAGAAGATATATCCATACCTATTAAGTAAAGATTATTATAAGTAGGATAGGAATAATACCTAAGTAATGAGCTCATGCTAGATGATTACTATATAGATAAAATTAAAGGAAAAATTTATACCGATATTATAACTCTGGCTATTGATCTTATCCAGAAATTCTGGGATTGGCATGCCGTATACCTGGGCCATATCCTAGAGCTGCCATAGAAAAAAAAAAAGAGAGAGAGAGAGAAGGCCGTCTATCGATGCTGAAGCAGTCCAGTGACAGTGACATCTTATTTTATTCCTTCTCCTCCACATGCTTCTCCAGAAACTGGACAATATCATCAAACCCCTCAGGTTCCTTGATCCAATGGCCGTCTCCCTCCGCACAGCGATACTCCCTTCACTCTGGCCGCATCCCGATCTGCGTCAAGATCCGATGTGCCTGACGACCCAGGGCAACGTCGACCCAGCCATCGTCCGTCCCGTGGCTCAAGAACACGGGCGTCGACAGCACCGATTCAACCTCGACCTCCTTCACCTCTGACGGCAAGCCGATAGTCTCAAGGAATCTCGATACCAAGACGCCTGCGGGCGGAGTGGGAGATTCGTCGCCGCTGGCTGCCGTAATAATCGCCTCGATCTGCTTCGCGAACGGCAACCACCCACAAAACGCGAGGATCCCTCCCAATCTCTCCTTCCCCAATCGAGCAGGAGAGCACAGCAACGTCCACAAAGCCGTTGCCATTCCTTGACTGATACCTCCGAGAAAGACCCTCCGCTCTAACATCGAGCCGCTCGACTTCACTCTCGATGACATCGAGAACAAGCAGCACCGACTCCCTCAATCCGTCGACTTGCTCTTCCTGTCGCTTGTGGATGTCCGTCAGCGAGTACGCATCGAACCAGGCGGGCTGGATGACGTCCTGGAACCTGGGATCGCGCCGCGTGCGGGCGGTCGGAAACACCCAGCGTCAGCTGGGCAGCTGCGATGGGAGATTTTGGCCGTTCGAAGTCGCAGAGGAGAAAAGCTCGTCGGCGAACTCGGGGCCGTCGCTCCCGCGGCCGTGAAGCAGGATGATCGTGTGCGTGTGCGGGTGTGCGGTCTGAGGGGGATGGATATGAGAGGCGGGGAAAACCATGGCTGTTGCCAGTTTGGTGAGCCGCAGTCTTTGTAGTCTCTGCGAAGACTACATGTTTTAGTCAAGGTGTCCGAAAAGCAGTACGTAGCTCCCCTTGCCGTCTCGTGGTATGCCTCGACCCAAGCATGCGTACGTACGTACATACATACATACATACTACGCTGGGCGAGGTTATATCCAGTGTCAATAAATCGGTGTAACAATAATTAATTGATCACAGTTAAATGAAGTGAAGATGGCTATCTTCTGCTAGGTACTTTGCACACCTGTAGATAGTGTCGACAGAAATAATAAAATGACTGAACCCCGACTAGAACTAGTGCTCCTAGTAGTATAACATGAGAGCAGGCTGATTCTTATTCCAAAAACCATAGTGGTCGACCAGTTTCCATCTCCTTCATTTGTTTCGGGTACGTGCTTGCTTCAGGACTCCCAGGCGCTGACAGATAGATATAAATATATTACTACCTCTTGCTAAACTCGGGGACTTGATCCCGCGTCTGGTCTGAATATCATGATTGTCATCAATCATTTCAGTGAAGAGGATCTGTTTTGAGAGACACACTATATAAAGGTGGTACCAGAGTAGGTAGAGTGACTGATTAGAAGCCCATTCGATGGCTGTTGTTGTTCGTCTAGAAGAAAGGAGGGAGGTATAACGTAGTCAGCCGTTGAACGTGAGTTATACATGCACATGTTTTGCCCTCAAATCGGGTCTCGCTGTATATTCCGTTGGTAACAATCTATGACTGTGAGGCGCCAGGGCCAGGGCCAGCAAGTCCGACTGATGGGATGACTCCTTTCCTCTTCCCTTAAATAGCTCGGGAACGTCCTATTCAACTTCCCCCTCCTTCCAGTACAGACGCATATTCCAAAAAGCGTGAATATTCGGCTCAAACTGCGGCAGTTGCAAAGACCTCCGGGTCCGGACAAAGGTCGCCAACACAACATCGTCATCATCAGAGTCACTATCCAAAGAGACCACACTTTCCAAGGGTCCGCCAAAGACGAGAGCCGGCGCTGAAAGTAAAAGGTGCTCGAGATGCGTCCTTTCTGCCCCAGGACAGTATAAAAAGCTATGTTCATTGACTAGGTTGAATGCGGTGGGGTGTTCAACCACCGTGATCCCCAGAGACTGGAGAAGCTGCTTATCAAACTCGTTGAAGACAGGGTCTTGAGCGTACACATTTTTGATATGAGTGCCAATGTCTGGCTGAGCTAGACGGAGTTAGATCGACGACAGGAAAAAAAAAGGAAGAAAAAGACCAAGGAAGAAAGAAAGGAGGATACAAACCAAGAAGATCCAAAACTGACACCAACGCCGCAAGCTGATACAGGGCCACACTTCTGCGGTCCACCCACCCCCCGCGGACGAAGCCACTGGGACTTCCCAGGCCGATGCAGATGACGTTCTCCAGGCTCTTGGCGACTGCTCTAACCTGACTCTGCAGAGCTCTCTGGAGACGCTCCCAAGTCAGTGAGCTTTTCCATTGATTGCTGTGCGCTTCATATTGTCTCTTCAATTCTGCCAGGCTTAGCCGCGGGGGTGCCTCGGCGGGACGCAGGCGCAATTCATCATCACCATCACCATCACCACCACCATCCCGACGGATGGCATTGAATCCTTTTCTTCCTCTTCTTGAAGAGGTTGCTAGACTGGTACTCGTGACGTGGGTCCAGCCACTCTCATCGGTAATTTCCACACGCTTGTTGTGCGCAGGGCCGTTTCTATACTTGCGCGCTGTGTGGGGCATGGTGGCTGCGACTGTTGATTAAGAGATATGGTATCTGCTCCTGAGAAGCATTGCAATAAAAATAATAATGTTATTGACAATAAATTCAATGGTAATTGGCCAATGCCATACTAATTCATTTTGTGCTATTGCTGTAGTGGTTGGATTTATCAAAAATTGGACGATTGGTGGGCAGTAAAAAAGCTTTGCGGGTAAGGACCAATGAGGTCTCATCGGGGTAAGAGGTACTCGAGCATTGCGCTCTACAGTATAAAAATGACTCCCAGCGAGCTGTAAAGACAGGAAAGCTATTCTATAAATCTGTTTCTTCATCCCTATTATTTTTTGTTTTCTTTTCCTTTTCAATCAATTTTGTTGCCAGATGCATTGCAATATGTAAAAGTATTGAACTGAACCCCACGTGATTCTTTCCTTATCAAGTGAGGAACCTTACCTAATATGTAAGTGTTGACCATACCAAGTGCTGATTGGGATGACTGCTGTTGCAACAAAAGTAGCTAGGCAGTATCTTAAATACATCACCAGCAACAATATTATTCATGATGCTTCTTTGATCCATATGCGATCGCAGACCTGCAGTACAGCGATGGTGAACTTCACGTGATCACCGCTTCCCTCGGATTCACTTGGCGATACCGATAAGACAGCCCCTCCTGCTCTTGCTCGAATCTCGATCTCATGTCTCTAAAGAAATCACCAGCTTCAAAAGTCTTCCAGACAGAAAGCTGAACAGGTGCGATAAATTGGCGGTAGACATGTCCATGCAGTTCACCGTCGGCGTTCTACAGAATGCTGCCGCCGAGAAATCTTGCTTTTCAGCCGTCACTGTCCCCCGAAGACAATCGCCCAGCCAGAATCCTTCTGTAAGCGCCGACGCTGGACTGGGGCTGCAGTCTGTCTGTGACTGCGGGGCGACTCGGACGAAGCTTACCTAGGGCTGCTGCTAGGCACTGTTTTAGTGCTGGCTTGGGCGCTTGGACGCAGCAAATCAGACGCTAGAACGGGATCTGATCCCAGCATTGGAGTGATGACCTTGCAGATTGCCCTTTTAGCGCGCGCAGATCTGATCTCCCGTTGGTGGACGACCTGCACTGCAATAAATGTGTGCTCTCTCGATTTCTGTTCTCTGCAGGATGATTGCTGCGGGCAAATCACGTTGGGTCTATTGCCGGCAATTCCTGGCGCCACATCCATGCTGACCGTGATCGAATCGGCTGTCAACATGGCGATCAAGTTACAGTCCAGTTGAGAGTGACTGTGGACCATCCTGGTCTGTCACATCGGAGTCGGATGCCAGTCTCCAGTCCCCGCCGCCAAAGGCGATGCACAACCAGGGCTGCTTGTTCCCCTCAAAAGTCGGCCAGGCCCGCGATATGGAGTTCGTCGAGATGTCTTTGTGAATGCTGCGGCCGACTTTCTCGAATTTTTCCAAGATATCGTTGTGAGCGTCATTGGAAGTCGACTAGATAGGTGTTCACCCGCAAACTACGGAGCTGGAGCTCTAGCAAAGTTCAACCATTTTCTTGCTATACAAGCATATTGCATACAAAATGAAGCTTACGATATCGAGATGGACGGTTCTGGTGGTGGCAGTGTTATCCTGGATCGGATCCGTTAATGCACACACCGTCATCGTCTATCCAGGTTACAGAGGAAACAATCTTCACACGAATGGAACTGTCGAGGATGCAGACGGCCTGGGGGCAGCCTACGTCAACGGTTCCCTGGTCTACCCCTATGGAATGCAGTGGATGTATCCATGTATGTTTGATCTTGCATTCGCTTGGTGCCTGCCTGTCACTAATATTCAAACGCATCAGGCGGAGGAATGCCTACGTCGACGAACCGAACCAAATGGCCGGTGCAAGGAGGAGCAATTGCCGTCCAGCCGGGCTGGTTCCAAGGCCACAAGACGGCCTTTTTCTACTTCAATCTCGGTCTGGGCACGGTGCCGCCGAACATGAGCCACCCGATGCTCGCGCCATTCCAGATTATCGGACCGTCGGCGAATCCCTATCCAGGGACGTTCTGTCTGCCCCAGGTGCCCTTGCCGGCCAACATTACGGTCAACGTGGGCGATCATGCCACCATCCAGGTGATTGAAACAGCCGTCCATGGGGCGGCCTTATATAATGTAAGCCTGTCATGTCCTTTGCTAGTGATATTTGCTAATCGCTGCTACGATACAGTGCGTCGACATTGAATTCGCCGAACCGGAAGATTGCGAAGAGGTGACGCCAGAGAACTGCTTCAACTCGTCCGACATCTCCTTCGCGGACGTCTACACCACGGCGTCGTTGTCTGCCGCTCCGGTCCTGCGACCGTCGATGCTGACCGGTCTGGCATTCTTCCCACTCCTTCTGATGGGCCTGTTTGGTTTCCTGTAGGAGCCTTGCTCTGCAGATTCAATCATCGCCTACCTATCCTATCCGTCTTCTTGTACACGTTGAAATATATACCCCTGTCGAATTCAGCGAGATAATACCCACATACGGAATCATCATTTCACTGTCACTTTCAGTTTTGACGAACAGGAGGCCCTCCTCTCCTCATCCTTCTTTACTGGCGAGTGCAGTTTGGCGTTAAACGGATTACCTTTCGTCTGGTCTTTCATCTTTGGGAAATCTATCTTTTTTGACTATCTACCTTTTTTCAGGCATCTTTTTTTTTGTTGTAATTGGTATTTCTGGCGAATGGAGGATGGAAGATATGGACTTTTTGATTTTCTTTCACTATTACTCCCCGGCCGCTACGGAGGAATGTACGTACATACATTTCTGCCACCAGTCTAAATGCTATGTGCGCAGGCGCGCAAGACAAGAAATAAGATATGAGATAACAGTGACAGATGATATCGTCTATATTATAATCCAATGGGACAGCGTGGAAATGAGAACTCAGACTCTTGTGAACCCGAACTCAAATCCATGTTTCAATCAATTCCAAACTCTTGTACTTGGTTTTAAAACCTGCTTGGCATTTTTCTTCGTTTCTATATATATACTTCACCTGACTACTTGTCTAAACTCCGCACAAGCTGCAAAATCCCCTCAACAACCTCCTCCGGCTTCTCCTGCGGAATCCAATGCCCAGCATCCTCCACAACCTTCAGGAACCGAAAATCGTCGCACACAACCCCCTCGACCATCTTCTCAATCGCCCCGGGCTCCTGGTACGTTCCCCAATCCTTCTGGCCCGCGATAAACGCGCAGGGTGGATGCAGTTTCTGTCCCGCGAAGAGGTCGAAATCTCGCGTTAGTCGGCCGCCTTCTGCCGTGCGGACGCGGTACCAGTTCAGTCCGCCCTGGAAGGTTGTGCGCGCGTACTCGGACACGTACACGGCTAGGTCGGTGTCTGGTAGCCACGAGTGCGAGAGCTGCTTGGCTGTCTCGCTCTCGCGCGCCATCTCGAGGGCGACTGCCTCAGGCATCGTCGCGTTCAGGGGCATAATGTAGTAGTAGGGCAGCTGCGCGAGCTCCGATGCCGTCCAGCCCCGGAGTGGATGCGGGTCATTGCCCGCCCAGCACGCGCTCTTCAGGTGGAAATACCCCCGCAGGAACTCGTGCAGACCCTGCGGCGGAGCAGTCATGTCGGCGCTCGCTGAGGCTGTCGAGTAGTACCATTTGTAGTGCTTCCGGCCCAGCGCGGCTAGTTGTTCGTGGACATCGGTGGCTGCTGCGGACTCTGCTCCTCCGGAATCCTTCTTGTTCCATGCAGCCGGATCGTTGGCCACGTTGAATGGAAGAGAAGGCGTCCCGTTAAAGGGATGGCTGATGAGGACGACGCTCTGGAAGAGATCAGGGCGGATGAGCGCACACAGCGCGGCAGTGACAGCGCCAGCATCATGGCCGACCACGCACCGCACCGTCCGGTAACCAAGGGCATAGACAAGCACAACGATATCGCGCACGAGCTGCGTCAGCGAGTAGGTCGACAGATCGACCTCGTCAAAACCGCGCGTGTCCCACCCCGTGGTGCGGCCAAACCCGCGCTGATCGGGCGCGACGGCGTAGAAGCCTGCGTCTGCCAGAAGTGGCAGCACATTGCGCCACGAGAAGCCCAGTTCAGGGAAGCCGTGCAGCAGGACGATCAGTGGCCGGTCGCGAGCGGGTGTGTAGCCGGCCTCAAGGATGTGGAAGTTCAGACCGGACGAGGTGGATGTCAGGTCGACTTGGCGGGAGGTGACCCCGGGGGGAAGCGGGAGAGACGTCATCTGATTAGATTAGGCAGGATTCAATGAAATTAATGAGAATCACTGCAAAAGCAACATGACATCCAGCCTACAATCATTTATCCATGAACTCCACTACACAATCAGATAAAATATATAGATATACTACTACAGCTACTGTTCAGAGTATCACGCGATCTGATAATAGGAATGAATAACTATCAGTGGGGCAATTGATCAGCCATATCGATTAGCCGTGTGGGGATGGGTGACTCCGCGGTTTAATTATTGCAGATTGAATCAGCCCTACACGACATGCAAAACGGATGATTTTGTTTTTATGCGAGGTGGACGCAACAAGAATAACCACGCTGTCAAAGAGGCTGACCCTTCTAAGTTTTAGAAATTAGAGTCGTCGTTGCAGAGAGAGGAGAGTGGCTAATTAGGACATTGAAGGAGGTGCAATGCTAGGAGGATGATCTTACTATCTGGAACCAGTTCAAGTAAACATGCTATCGCAGATGGACAATGAAATAATAATATGACAGGAGGGCCAATAGAT